>NC_141687.1:1021261450-1021536450 GCF_964263255.1 Lissotriton vulgaris | reverse complement strand
CTTTCTGTCCCCTTTCTTTATGCTCACTTCTTCATTATTTTTTTTAAATTGTTTTTTTGGGTGCGCTAACCGGACGCGCCCCGGTACGCGCACCGGGGCACGCCGGAATGCTGCGCTCTTTGGTGCGCTCACCGGTACGCGCACCGGGAGCGCTCCAGGGCAAAAAAAAAATATATATATACATTAAAAAAATAGTATTACATAAATATATACTATAGGACTCATTTTAAAAAATATTACATTAGATAGGTATAGAAATTTGCTAATAAAAAACCTTTGAAATTCACTGAAAAAAACATAGGTTTGAGGACCTGTATATATTTAGGAATTAGCATTTAAAAAACCTATGAAATTCACTGAAAAAACCATAGGTTTCACACCAGTTATAGTTAGGAATTAGCATTTAAAAAACCTATTAAATTCACTGAAAAACCATAGGTTTCACACCAGTTATAGTTAGTTGGAAATTTTACTGACATAAAACCATTGAAATTCCCACATTATAGTTAGTTGGAATCACTATAACTTGCGCGCCTGCAATGCACTGCTGATGACGTCACATATTACATCACTCATGACCTGGTCAGTGACATCACTCATGACATCACTGATGACACCATCCTTGTGACAGAGTGACAGACCTGTTTTCAGTGTAATGTAACCCTTGAAACACATATTCAAAAATAGAAACTAAAATTTTCAAAAAAAAGGAGATAACCATACCAGTTACAACAACCAATTCAGTAATTCCACCATCTATATACACATCCATTCATTCACCAACAGTTCTATATAGTCACTCATACATATACTCACTCATCATATGTAGTGATACACCTATACATCCTGTTACACACCGACAGTCATTCAAAAGTTACTCACACACATACTCACACATGCAAATAAACTATTGAACATCCATTTATTTGCAAATACAACTATACACACACTACCACCTTACTTCTAAGGAAACTTACACATATTTACACTCTTAAACAATCACTTATAGAAACACATACTTATTTAAACAGGAACTCTTACAATCTCTCACTCTCACATATACTCACTTATATACATCAATACTCATATATACTAGATTAAAACATATGTCGTTACTGATAAAGACACTAGTGATACAGTCATTCACTCACTAACACACACATACACACTCATCCACCCTTACAATTCTGCACATATGCTGTCTTCAAAACACATACAAACAGTGAGTCAGTCATTGATGCATCCATGTGCTAAGTAATACCCCCACCAAACCATACAGACACTCATACTGATACTAAAAAAAACATCTAATAACCCATATACACACACATGTAGCTACTCACCAACCCATGCAGCCACTTATACACAAAGTGAAACACTGATACATATATTTAAATATTTAAGATTACTCGCTAATATATGTATTCACTAAGATACACTTAATAAGCCAGTTAACCAATCAATATTTTATTTAAAAAACATCCATTTACACACTTATTTAAACATTTATTCTTCCATCGACCTTTACAGATACATATATAAAACATATTTATTTTTCAGAAAGACACACATTCACTGGATGGTGTCGTCAGTGATGTCATGAGTGATGTCACTGACCATGTCATGAGTGATGTAATATGTGACGTCATCAGCAGTGCATTGCAGGCGCGCAAGTTATAGTGAGTCCAACTAACAATAACGTGGGAATTTCAATGGTTTTATGTCAGTAAAATTTCCAACTAACTTTAACTGGTGTGAAACCTATGGTTTTTTCAGTGAATATATATATATATATATATATATATATATATATATATATATATATATATTCACTGAAAAAACCATAGGGTATAGACCATATATAGTTAGGAATTAGCATTTACAAAACCTTGAAAATTCACTGAAAAAACCATAGGTTATAGACCATATATAGTTAGGAATTTGCATTTACATTACAAAACCTTATTTTACTCACACAAAACCATTGAAATTCGCATATATAGTTAGTTGCACTAACTATATATCGCGCACCCGCAATCCACTGCTGATCATGCAGTGGATTGGTGATGTCGCCTGGGTGCCGCACTGGTTTTGGTATCCTACAATGCTGCTCCGAAAATTGGCGTGGGGCGTCCCGGGTGGTGCGGGGGGAGGCCTCGTCAGTAGCAGTCTGTTGTGCGAATAGTCCCAAGGCCAGTAGAACGCGCTGAGATGTTGATGGCACCCAGGTGATGTCCAGTAAACTGCTGCACTGGTTTTGGTATCCTACAATGCTGCTCCGAAAATTGGCGTGGGGCGGCCCGGGGGGGGGGGCGTGGGGGAGGCGGCGTGAACGGGCCTCCCCAGGTAGCGGCCATCCAGCTGAGTTGCGCCCGCTCTTGCGGCTACAGCGTCTCGCTCACCATGTTGTTGAGTTGCTCCCACTCTTGCAGTGCAGCGATAGGCGGCTGCCACATGACTCTTAAAATGGCGGACGGCTCTTCGGTTTTGGGCCTGGTCCACTAAAATGGCCCTGGGACACCTTGGAACTCGGACGCTTGCCTGCTAGGGCTTGGGCTCCATTCTCGAAAAGCGTCCCCTCAGCCGTGAAGATTCTACAAAAGTCTTGGGGGCCCCCAACTCCCGCAGGCTTCCGGTGGGGAGCGGCTGCCATGATTGCTCGCGGAATGACCACGACGGAGCTACGAGATGGTGGTGCTCTCATGCTGACGCCAGCTTTAGTCTGAAACATCCAGAAACAAGGTGGGGCTTTCATCGTTTGGGAAAAAAAAATGTTCTAAACCAATGAAAAGTGTTATTTTTAGGTCATATGACCAAGCCTTCCATCTTTAGGAAACCAAAAGTAAAATGAACCAATGAAAAGTTTTATAAACAAGTCACATGACCTGTTATGCGGCATAGGGCTACAAAAAGCGTAGAAAATCCGTTGGCACGTGAGGCGGCGTCAGTAGCGGACCGATGTGCGAATAGGCCGAAGGCAGCACAACGCGCTGAGATCCGGATGGCACCGAGGTGGTGTCCAGCAAATTGCCGCACTGGTGTGGCCATCCTACAATGCTGCGCCGAAAGACGGCGTGTCCAGCTGAGTTCCGGTCACTCTTGCGGTACAGTGAGTCGAACGCGCCGAGATCCGGATGGCACCGAGGTTGTGTCCAGCAAGTTGCCGCACTGGTGTGGCCATCCTACAATGCTGTGCCGAAAGTCGGCGTGGGGTGCCCCGTTGGCTTATGAGGTGATGTCAGTAGTGGACCGATGTGTGAATAGGTCGGAACCAGCACAAGGCGCCAAGATCCGAATGGCAAGTCCTGGATGTTGAGTGCCATAGTTGAGAGTTCTGAGCAGTGCTTGTAAGACTATCTGAAGCTTATTTGCACCTGCTGCAGCTTCACTGTTGCCCAAGGTGGTGTCCAGCAAATTGCTGCACTGGTGTGGCCATCCTACAATGCTGCGCCGAAAGACGGCGTGTTCAGCTGAGTTCCGGTCAGTCTTGCGGTACAGTGACTCGAACGCGCCGAGATCCGGATGGCACCGAGGTGGTGTCCAGCAAGTTGGCGCACTGGTATGGCCATCCTACAATGCTGCGCCGAAAGACGGCGTGACCAGCTGAGTTCCGGTCACTCTTGCGGTACAGTGACTCGAACGCTCCGAGATCCGGATGGCACCGAGGTGGTGTCCAGCAAGTTGCCGCACTGGTGTGGCCATCCTACAATGCTGCGCCGAAAGTCAGTGTGGGGTGCCCCGTTGGCTTATGAGGTGATGTCAGTAGTGGACCGATGTGTGAATAGGTCGGAACCAGCACAAGGCGCCCTGCACTGTTGAGCTTTTTTCAATGCCTGTTTTTTGTTGTTTCCCCTCCATCAAAAACAAAAAAAATATATAAAACTGTGCAAAAATACAAAAAAAATGTTTAGAAAAGCAGTGCTTGTAAGACTGTCTGAAGCTCTTTTGCACCTGCTGCAGCTTCACTATTGCCCTGGTGTGGACAAAGATCGCCCATGACTTAGGCTGATTGAGAGTTTGTAGAAAAATGGCTTCAGATTTTCCACATATTACTCTTCAACATTCTTCCTAAATGTAACAATGTGAGACTCTCTAGGAGAACGGCTGTTTATCTTTCCTTTCAAAATGCTGCCAACAATATTTTCTGAATGGAAGACACCATCTTGTAGCATAAAGGGCCGAAAGGGGTTCTGGTCTGGCCGATTGTTGGTGGAGACATTTTGACTATATCTTGGACCTGCCCGGCCTCGCCCAAAATGGCGCCGGTATAAATGGGACTCATAACTCCTTGCCCGCAAATGTATATCTAGAAAATTTTATTGTAAGTGGCCCTGTCTTATTTTAATTACAAAATGTACGTCCACCGATTCCGCAACTGTTAGACACCTTAGTTCTTGCAACCTAATGGCCCGCTCGTTACGTTCCTCTACAGTGTAAATGTCTCCTCATCATATACGATTTCAGTTTGCTCCGTGGCCGGCCCACGTGGTTATAGGCCCGTATTTGTATACTGACATTTTCACAATAAAGGTTTTTTAAAACAAAACACGGTAGTAGTATTTACATTGGTAAAGTTTTTACTTTTAGTCACTGTTTTCGAATCAGTAAAAGGCAAGTGAAATAAAGCAGTCCAATTACATGACGGATAAAAGGTATAATATGTAGGAACGTAGTAAAGATAAATGGTCAAGGGCAGTTGTGTTTTCCACTCCTGCAACATAAAGTGATCGATAAGAATCTGATAATCAGGCGTATCGGCGACTAAGACAGCAGGCCGAGTCTCTTTTACTCAACGGCTCCGTCATGGAACGAAGAAACGCCCTTTTTCTCGAAAAAGGAATATATTTTACTTGCAGGACAGTTGTAAATTTTCCGGGAAAGTACATTAGCCTGGAATATTATAACATATATGTTTTAAAAAAAATAATGTTCGAAAACAATAAAAAGCGTAATTTTTAGGTCATATGACCAAGCTTTTCATCATTAAAATAACAAAAGTAAAATGAACCAATGAAAAGTTTTATTAACAAGTCACATGACCTGTTATGCTTACGTTACGCGCTGCGCGCCGCGCCCTGGATCACTTCCGGGCGCGCTAACGCGGCGTGTCATATAACGCATTACGCGACAACGTAGGTCAAGAATATAGTCAAAATGTCTCCACCAACCAGCGTTCGGAACACAACCCCTTTCAGCAGTCCAAAAAGTTCTGTTAAATGACAACAGAGGGGACAGGCAACAAGAACCATCAGTCAAAGAGGGGAGGGCAAGTTCTTCTCTTCCGGGTCATGTTGGGGCGCTACCGGAACTGATCGAATTGGTAGTCTACAGTGTTTCTGGATGTTTCAGACTAAAGCTGGCGTCAGCATGAGAGCACTACCATCTCGTAGCTCCGTCGTGGCCATTCCACGAGCAGACATGGCAGCCGCTCCCCACCAGAAGCCTGCGGGAGTCGGGGGCCCCCAAGACTTTTGTAGAATCTTCACGGCTGAGGGGACGCTTTCGAGAATGGGACCCAAGCCCTATCAGGGAAGCGTCCGAGTTCCAAGGTGTCCCAGGGCCATTTTAGTGGACCAGGCCCAAAACCGAAGAGCCGGCCGCCATTTTGAGAGTCCTGTGGCAGCCGCCTATCGCTGCACCGCAAGAGCGGGAGCAACTTAACTACATGGTGAGCGAGACGCTGTAGTCGCAAGAGCGGGCGGTAAACAGCTGAATGGCGGAAGAGGCACAGTGTAGCAAAAGCGGGCGGAATGGCAACTAAAACGGTAAAGGGGCGCCCCACTACAGCGTGTCTTCAGGTCAAACGGATTGTGGGACAAAGTCCAGAATAGAAGAGTCATCAAAAGGCAAAAAGTTCCGCCGGAACCCGGGAGCCGGCCGCCTATGTCGGGGGCGATCTCAGGCTACACCAGTGCTATAAGACTTGGGGAGGGGGTCGGAGCCAAGCGTCTTCTCCGAGTCCGTGCCATCACACCGCCCCTCGGGGGCCTCCGTCAAGCGGTTTAGGGAGGTACCATATAACATTGTTTTCAAATGCAGTCAGGTCCACAAACGACCCTCACTTACTTTGAGAATAGTGAAGCTGCAGTAGGTGGAAATAAGCTTCAGACAGTCTTACAAGCACTGCTTTTGTAAACATTTTTTGATTTTTTTGTATTTTTGCACAGTTATATATATATTTTTTTTTTTGATGGAGGGGAAACAACAAAGCACAGGCATTGAAAAAGGCTCAAACTCAGAACTCTGAACTATGGCACCCAACATCCAGGACTTTCCATCCGGATCTTGGCGCCTTGTGCTGCTTCTGACCTATTCACACATCGGTCCACTACTGACATCATCTTATAAACCAACGTTATGTAAATAGTTATTTAATAAAATGTTTTACCCTGTTTCTTTGCTGGTGTGTTGTCTATATTTTTAATATTTGCATAGGGTTTGTCGTTATTTTGGGCGGGATGGGTGACGGAGCCGAGCTGTCTTGCAGCCCTCATGGTGTGGAGCTCAGTTCATCTCACTATTTTCGTATTTCTCATGAAGGGTTGTTTATAATATTTCTATTTTAGCGAGGTCAAAAAGAGATCCAATTAGAGGCCTACTGATTTTGCTCGATTACTTTTATTTTTTTACACGATTTTTCACGATCTGCAAAGACTAAACAGAGTATTGCGACTTTGTGCTTGTTTGTAAATAGAGAATGAACCAAAGAGAATCAATTGTAAAACAGTAAATGCTTGGATAATAATCAATCAAATGGAGAGACAAGCAGGCAGGACGGATTACAACGGGGGTAAAGGCCTGCGTTAACTACTCTTCACTATCTGCAAAGAGAGAGTACTACTAAGAGAAAAGAGGGGAGGGGGGCAGCGTTCAAAGCACATCAGCGTGCATAAATACGAAAATGTTTTTATCTATCACGTACTTGACATTTTAAAGCTTTTCATATTTGCTATTAAAAAACCATTGAAATTCACTGAAAAAACCATAGGTTATAGTCGATATATAGTTAGGAATTTGCATTTACAAAACCTTGAAAATTCATGAAAAAACCATAGGTTTTAGGCCATATATAGTTAGGGATTTGCATTTACAAAACCTTATTTTACTCGCATAAAACCATTGAAATTCCATATATAGTTAGATGCGCTAACTATATATCGCGCACCCGCAATCCACTGCTGATGATGTCACATATTACATCATTCATGACATGGTCAGTGACATCACTGATGACATCACTGATGACAACTCAAATGACATCACTGATGACATCTCAAATGACATCACTGATGACATCACTGATGACAACTCAAATGACATCACTGACAACATCACAGATGACATCATTCATGTGTTAATATGATGAACCTCTACAGACTCTGATATATCCTTAGATACACTCAGTGAAAACAGACACTCACAGACTGTCACTCATCCATGGAGTTACTCATACACCTAGACAGTCATGCAAAGAATCAAACACACCTCCAATTCCTCTACTATACAGTTATACACACCTTACTTATTGAAACATATTCTAACACATATTTACTCTCTTATACAATCCTTGATACATGTTCACAATGATCCATACAGCCACTCACACATTCACTGGCTCTTATGCACAGTTATTTATATATGTTAACTCTCACATGTACTGTGTTTTACATATGTACTTACTTTGACATGTAGCACTGAGATATCCATTCACTCACCAATACAATCATGCACACAGTCAACCGCCCATATAGCTGTTTCCACATGCACTCTTGAACTCATACACCTAGTGAATCAACTGCTTACACATCTATGCACAGAGTCACACACCTCCCAGCCACCCACACACATACTCAGTCTCCCATACAAATACTTGAGCAACCAATCAATAACCCATATAGTTATTCATATAGCTACTGATCAACACATGCAGCAGTTTACAGAACAACAGATATAATGATGCACAAATTAATACAGTTTAATCACTAATCCATGCACTCAGTGAGACACATTTAATCACTCCCTCATACAATCAGTCATGCACCTACTAAATCCTTCATCCAGACATTTATACATCCACTCATTCTTCAATATGTAAGACATATTTTAACTTTACAGAAACATACAGTCACTGGATGTTGTCATCAGTGATGTCATTTGAGTTGTCATCAGTGATGTCATCAGTGATGTCACTGACCATGTCATGAATGATGTAATATGTGACATCATCAGCAGTGGATTGCGGGTGCGCGATATATAGTTAGCGCATCTAACTATATATGGAATTTCAATGGTTTTATGCGAGTAAAATAAGGTTTTGTAAATGCAAATCCCTAACTATATATGGCCTAAAACCTATGGTTTTTTCATTGAATATATATATATATATATATGTACATATATATATATATATATATATATATATATATATATATATATATATATATATATATATATATATATATATATATATATATATATATATATATATATATATATATATATATATATTTATTATTTATTACCTACTGGCTAGTAGGTATATATAGTTAGGACCTAGTTTTCATAGGAAATACGCAACATTCTATTGGGAATAATTTTGGCGCTGGTTGTTGAATCTTTGCAAATTTCTCAAAGAAGATGGCCCGTTCCGCTCCGCTTCTTCCCTGAAAGTCTCGGGTAGACTCGTAAAGCGGGGGCGAGAAAAAAGGGGGGTCCCAAAATGTGTTTGCCCCATGTTAATTTCCATAGGACGTTTAGACACGGCTACAGCCCGAACGGCTGAATGAAATTACACCAAATTTGGTAAAATGGTAGAGTCTGATTTGCAGATCACCCTTTTGCTTAAATGGTGTAAATCCCTCCGGTAGTTCCTGAGAAAATCAAAAGAGAAATGCAAAGAGAAAAAATACATATATCTATAAGCGTGCACAGTGTGTGCACCTTCCCGTGCACGAGCTGCATGCTGATTGGCTGCCACTGTCTGTCAACACTCTAAAACAGAAATTGATGGCAGCCATCTTGTGCCTAGGTAGACTGAGGCACAAGAAAGGAAAAAAACAAACTCGTAGAACTCAAAAAGGGGGCAGGGTAGAAGCACACAACCACAAAGTTCGCCTGTTTAATGGATAACGCCTCTCCACAAGAAAATATTTGCCATATTTGTTTATTGCTGGAACAGGAAGCGTGAGCAGTCTCAGTCCACTTGAATAATAAGGCCAGTCCCGACGCGTTTTGTTACAAACTTCTTCAGGGGCTCATGGCAAATGAAGGCAGCAGCAGGACATGTTTGGCGGCACAAATATTGATTCCAAACACCCCCCCCTCAGTGGGTGTGGCCCTCCCAAGGGCTGCTGGTACTTGTAGTGTCAACCGTCCTCTCCAGTGAGTAGCCTGCTGATGCCCTCATACATAAAACTTGTTTCTTCACAGTGAAACGTGGCAAAGAACAGTTTACGGCCACCATCTTCTTCACTTCCAAGAAAGCGGCGCCTATGCCAAATGCAGATCTGTGGATTGACAGACCCGCTGGGACGCTGTGACAACGTCGGGGCCTTTTCCGCGGCTTAGACCAGCCGCACAAATCAACCACAAAGTTCGCCTGTTTAATGGAGAACGCCTCACCACAGGTAAATATTTGCCATATTTATTTATTGCTGGAACAGGAAGCGTGAGCAGTCTCAGTCTACTTGAATAATAAGGCCATCTAATAACATGTATATATATTAGTGTAAATGCCCTTGTGATGCCGTGTTTAGGCACTATGCCATATAGGAATGTATACAGTATTATAGATATTACCATTTGCCTTCTTTCCCTACCAAATAGAGACTATGTCGAATGAATTTTTGCAAGTATATGTGTGAATATTGTTTTGTAAGCATTCTAAACTTATAAGTATTAAGGAATATGAAGGACTATATCTATATCATGATTGTACCACTATGGTTATGTATATAGTTTTATTTTGAGCATCCATTGTATTACGAACTAAGAGGTGCATTCTACAATGTATATCTTTACACTGTGTTCAGATGGCCGCCATGTTAGCCAGACACAACTTACTCAACACTAGTCCTTTTTTGGTGTCCATACCTATGTATAGACTTCCTGTAACACTAGGCAAACTGTGTGATCAAGACAGCCCAGCTGTCGAAACGCATAGCCTTTGCTAAATAAACTTGTGGCATATTCAAAATATAAAAGCCTTTGCTAAATATGTGGCATATTCCGATTGCGTTTTTTCTGTGAAGAAAGCTGCTGTGGGATATATATATATATATATATATATATATATATATATATATATATATATATATATATATATATTATATATATATATATATATATATATATATATATATATATATATATATATATATATATATATATATATATATATATATATATATATGTATATATATACATATAAACATATAAATAATGTAACACTATTATTAAAAATATATACTTGAGGCTTTAAATCTTGAAAATATTCTACTATGAAAAGCACGTTATTTATATATATATATGTTTTTTTCTTTGCATGAAACAGAAAATATTTTTACTATTCAAAAAGTAAAATAAGAAATAATTTAAAAACAAAAAGACATTTACAAAAAAGTTATGAAATTTTAATAAATAAATAAAAATATTAAAAAATGCTATTAACGCCTTAACTGCTTGGAACGTTCAGCGCCAGTGCTGAACGTTCGAAGAAACGGGTGGGGCCGCGTCGGCCGTTGGACATGCGCTGCACCAGGGAGGTAGCTCCGTGACGTCCAACGGCTGACAGAAGCACTAAACGGGTTAAGGTATAAAGAAATATTATTAACAAATATATCTAACCAATATTAGGCAGTGTATTAGAGACTGGAAATAATATATATACTATTCCCACTCCAGTTTATGCAACAGTAAAGAAAGTGTAGGACTTCTGAAGGGTTAAATATATTTTTCCCACTCCAAACAGTGCAACAGTTTGGAATGCGTTGTACTTTGGAGGGTTTACATTTACTATTCCCAGTCCATTCTCTGCAGCAGTAGAGGAAAGTGTCGGACTTCAGAGGAGTTTTACCCACTCCAATTTGCGCAACAGTAGGGAAAGCGTTGGACTTTGGAGGAGTTCAATTTACTATTCCCACTCCAGTCTAAGCAACAGTAGGTAAAGTACTTCAATTCAAAAACATTAAGTGCCATATTTATGAAACCTGTAACTGCAACAAGTGATGGACGGAATGTTGAAAGATTCAAACTTTCTCCCCCAGGCAAGAGATCTGGGTTAAATCCATCGTTCTTTTGCCCACTACACCACCCCAGTTTGGACCCAGCCATATGCAAATCAGTCTTGACCCTGTGCCTCATGGGAACAGTCCAGACCGAACTGCCAAGCCAGGTCCTCCCTGGACCGGAAAAAAGCATACTGGGACTGGTTTCAGGGTATGTCACCCTTCATCAGCCATGCTAGCTTGAATCCACGTCTGGGCATATGGCCGAGATACCCGCCACCCCCTCTCAACACAATCCCCAAGGATGGGAAACCGGAAACAGTTCTGAACTTTTGGAAGACGGGAGGGAGTGACCCTCCCGGCCGTATTTATTAAAATATGAAACAAAATTAAAACATTAAAATAACAGTTTCATATTATGTACAATTTCATTACCACATTGCGATGTTGGCTAACCTTAACATATTCTCTAATACAAAGGTTCTCCTAGCCGAACTAACATCCTACAAAAACATCTAACTTGAAATTTTGAAATTGTACATCCTAACGTTTAAGGGCCAACGGCAAGGTCGTAACCGGTGTCAAGATCCCTAACCAGAAATATCCCCCTCACTTGTGAGGGGCGACCGCACAGAGGCGTACCTCGAGTGCAACTACCAATTTCCCTTGACTTGACGGGGGCCCCAATAAACTGGACGCCACTTAAAGGTCGTCCGAGGACTCGTGTGAGGAATCTAGAAGGTAGCGTAGACCCCCCCCCCAAACCCCACACATCTTACCACATCTGCCGTCGCAGATGTCTTGGCCCCGGGAAATTCTCCGGGAGGGGGCTGTAGCCCCCCCTACCCAGGAAGGGGCCTTGACCGCCTTTCCTTTCCTTTCGGCGTCCCATCCTTAGAAGGGACCGCCTTCCCCGTTGAGGGGCCAATGGCCACCTCCTTCGAGCGCTCCCATCCGTAATGGGTGACGCCCACTCATAGGGATCTTCCAATTAGTGCTCACCGATCATGACCTTACCGCCCGACCAAAATAAATACGACAGTTCTAAGCTAAATGAATTCTAAACTAAATGACTAAATTACTTAAAAGACAGTTAAAAGCAACAATTTATTAAAACCTGCTACTGATCAACACTAGAGCAAGATCACTTTATTTGCAAAACATACCATAAATTGACCATTTCTTTATTGCATATTCAAGATTATCCCGATAATAATCCGACCTGCAAATAAAAGAGTTACCACATCAAACTTTATTCAAAACATCTCGCTGTCTTCAGGGGCTGGTGGGTGGGTCAAAATTGGCTCTTCGTTCCGTCTCGAGCTCACGTGCAGCGAGGTGGTGCAGCTTCAGAGCACAGGAACAAGAGGATGCTTCCTTGGCTTGTTGCTCCTTTTATCCGTCTTCAGGGCGGGCGTAAACCCGCCCCGGCCTGCCCCGAGGGCGTGGCCCGGCCGCGTCAGTGTCTAGGCCAGCCCACTCCAGGGCGGGAAAAAGGCGCGCCCCGGCTACGCCGCTTCGGGCATACCAGCCGAGACTCGCCTCCCGCCCAAGAAGGCTTCCCGGGGGGGATCGTGGTACTCGGCCATACGTTCGGGGGGACCGAATGGTCGCCCCTTTCCATATGGCCGAGATACCCGCCACCCCCTCTCAACACAATCCCCAAGGATGGGAAACCGGAAACAGTTCTGAACTTTTGGAAGACGGGAGGGAGTGACCCTCCCGGCCGTATTTATTAAAATATGAAACAAAATTAAAACATTAAAATAACAGTTTCATATTATGTACAATTTCATTACCACATTGCGATGTTGGCTAACCTTAACATATTCTCTAATACAAAGGTTCTCCTAGCCGAACTAACATCCTACAAAAACATCTAACTTGAAATTTTGAAATTGTACATCCTAACGTTTAAGGGCCAACGGCAAGGTCGTAACCGGTGTCAAGATCCCTAACCAGAAATATCCCCCTCACTTGTGAGGGGCGACCGCACAGAGGCGTACCTCGAGTGCAACTACCAATTTCCCTTGACTTGACGGGGGCCCCAATAAACTCGACGCCACTTAAAGGTCGTCCGAGGACTCGTGTGAGGAATCTAGAAGGTAGCGTAGACCCCCCCCCAAACCCCACACATCTTACCACATCTGCCGTCGCAGATGTCTTGGCCCCGGGAAATTCTCCGGGAGGGGGCTGTAGCCCCCCCTACCCAGGAAGGGGCCTTGACCGCCTTTCCTTTCCTTTCGGCGTCCCATCCTTAGAAGGGACCGCCTTCCCCGTTGAGGGGCCAATGGCCACCTCCTTCGAGCGCTCCCATCCGTAATGGGTGACGCCCACTCATAGGGATCTTCCAATTAGTGCTCACCGATCATGACCTTACCGCCACAGGCCGGATAGTTGACCAGCTATCCGGACCCCCCACAACACTCCTACCTAAAGGTCATGACTTAAAGTCTTTAGCCAAGCTATACAGTCTCCTATGAGTAACTCGTTCCCCACCCGGGACAAATGAACACCATCCCCCAAATACATACTGTCACCAGTAATACAACCATGCGAAATAGAATGCAGTGTCTTGGAACGGAATAATCTACTCACTTTGTTATTAATTTTCCTTACTGAATGGTTTAAAGCAGAAACAGAAACAGCCCCCCGCCATACTTTTCGCGGGATCATATGGGACCATGCAATCGTGCACCCTGGAACTCTCCTCGCCAACCAACTTACAGTGGAAAGCATCGCCTCAAGAAGAAGTCGTCTACCAGTGGTGACCAAATCATTGCCCCCAAGATGTACTATGACTATAGACGGCGGTGACCTCGTCCGCCCTAGCAAACCCTCAAAAAATGATTGAAACTGGTCAATACAGAGTCCGCCCTTTCCGTAGAAGGACACACTGTACCCGTATTCCCCAGCCACGTGATACATGTCACCTGCTTTGAATACGTCCGCGGCTCGCCTCACGTATGAGTGGCCCACGACCCACACCTCCTTTTTCACAGCCGGTGAAGTATGACCGCTGGCCCGGTGTTGGGTCGACTGCATAGTCCGCCCCGCCTCGTAAGCTTGCGCAACTGAAACCAAACAAAACAAGAAGCGTGAGTACATCGTTACAGCTTCACAACATGTGCAACCGCACATACCTCTTATAACAATTGGAGGACCAACGCCCCACACGTTTAATTTGTTCAACATTCAGACCCCTGGCCGTAGCCTCTGTAGCGGCCCCTATCCGAAAGGAATGGGTCCCAAACTCGCTCGGGTTCAAGCCCGCAGCCGTAATCGACATCGCAAGCACCCGCCGAAACTGAAACCTCGTCAGTGGGGTGGCGTCAGCGTGTCTCAACAATGTCCCCCCCCATGATGCCACCCTCTGTGCTAAATACCCCTCTACACAACTCACCGGGCACATGGATGACCCGGGGATCCTTCGTATCATTATGCAGTCCCCCATTGAACCCTGATCGGTTTTGGACTTGACAAATGAGACAGTCATTGTCTCCCCCCTGATTCGGACATGCTCTCGGCACAGTCCCCCCCTGGTATCCAGCTTGTTCCTTGCCACTAATTCGCTTACTCGCATAGCCCCATGGAATGCTAGCACAAAAGCGGCTCGGAATAACACTGCTTCATACTGGGATGAACATGTTGCAGGAAGTACAGATAACAACAAAGCCAACCTATCCAGACCTATCGGGCGCCTATCATCTACTCTGCGACCCTCAAGGCGTTGCCACCCACGTAGCGCTTTTTGCACAACGAAAGACGCTGTCGGGTCCTGGATCCCATGAGCCCTAGCCACGAAGGAAATGGCGGCCCGATGCCTCTGGGCCGTAGCCACTGATTTGCCTGCATGACGTAAAGATAGCAGGAATTTCACTACCAACTCCTCCTGGCCCCAAAGCTCCCCCCTAGCTGCCCCCAAAAAGGCCCAATAGGAACGGAACGCCCCTTCATATGCCTTCCTCGTCCTGGGTGCTAAACTCTCTCCCACGAGGTTCTGTAGTTCGGGGCACCGAGAGACCAGAGAGCTTCGGGAAAGGGTGCTGCCACCGGGTCCGCTGTGGGCAGAAAACCCCAGAAGGCCTGCATACGAAAACGAGAAAGCGCATCAGCCGCCTGGTTCATCACCCCCGGGACATGTCTTGCCTTAAATACTACATTCAACTGCATACATAATAACACAATTTCCTTGAGTAATCTCAGGATCCACTTGCAGCGTGCTGCCTGGCTATTGATACACTCAACAACGGTCATGTTATCAGACCAGAATACCACAGAGTGATCTCTGAACCCCTCTGGCCAAGTTCTCAGGGCCACCAGAATGGGAAAAAGTTCAAGGAAAGCAATGTTACTTGTCAGATCACTCTCATGCCACCATGACGGCCATTTTTGTGCAGACCACTGAGTGCCGAATATGGCGCCAAAACCAATGCTCCCTGCTGAATCCGTCCACAGCCCCAGCTCCTCGGAGGACACGGCCGGTTTGTTCCAGACAATTCGGCCATTGAAATCCGCCAGAAATGCCAACCAAATGCGCATGTCCTGGCGAACCTCTGCCGAGAGCCGTGTGCGATGATGACCCTCCTTTAGGCCGACCATGGCTTGAGCGATCGAGCGAGAAAAGGGGCAGGCCATCGGTATAACTCTTAGGGCAAAATTCAAATGTCCCACCAATTGCTGCAATTGATGTAGCCTAACCTTAGACTCACTTAAACACATTTGCAGGGATGCCCTGAATTTTAACACTTTGTCCCCTGGTAAACGAAAACAACCTTCCTCGGAATCCAGCTCGATCCCCAGAAACTCGAGGCAAGTCGAGGGACCTACAGTCTTACCTGGTGCCAATGGCACGCCAAAATGATTCATCAGACCACAAAATGCAGTCAAGGCCTGTCCACATTCGGGATCCCCGGCTGCCCCCAGAAACAAAAAATCATCGAGATAATGCATCACATTATGAAACCCCGTTTTCCTCATGAAGACCCATTGCAGGAAGCAACTGAACTTTTCAAAATAGGCACAAGATATAGAGCACCCCATCGGCATACACCTATCCATGTAATAATGACCCTGAAACGTGAAACCAAGGAGACGCTGATCGTCTGGATGTACCGGGAGCAACCGGAACGCTGACTCGATATCAGATTTTGCCATCAGCGCACCGGGCCCCAGGTGATTCAAAATGGCTACGGCCTCATCGAAGGATGCGTACCGTACCGAACACACTTCCGGGTCTATCGCATCGTTCACTGAAAGACCACGTGGGGCTGATAAATTATGTATCAGCCGAAACTCACCCGGGTCCTTCTTGGGGACCACCCCTAAAGAGGAACAAACAAAGTTAGCAACTGGTGGCACATTAAATGGACCGGCGACTCGACCTCGAGCCACCTCCTTCCTGATCTTTTCCTGTACCACGGTCGAATGCTGTAAGACCGATATCTGATTTTTACATCGCGGCATACCCTGAAACTCTCCCACTGGGATGCGGAAACCATATGAAAATCCGTTGCGCAACACCCCAGCGGAAGCGTGATCCGGGTATTCGCTGAGCCAGGGAATCATTGCCATGGTATCAATCGGGGTAGGTAAAGGCGCCCCTCGGACTATGTCAGACCTGTTTGGCGCCTCCTCTACCCCCGTTATCACCCGTTTTGGCTCTGCACATGGACTCAGGATGGGAAGATTGCCCACACCCCCCACATTCGTGCCTAAATTTGCATGACCCCTGAGGCCTAGTACATTTCCCCCTGTTAAAGTTCCAGCAAACTCCCCTTTTATTTGCGTTGCCGGCTAGCCTCGAGTGATTGTCGTTACTTGTACCTGATCGAAAAGGCGTCCCCGCATATTGGCGGGAGGATTCACCAACGTTACTTCCTATCAATGGCACCTTCAACATACCGGAGTCCTCCATTTTGGACCAAGACACAGAATCATAACAATCCCAAGTTAAGTTTTTATCATGCTCTTTCGCTTTTCTGAAAACATTGTCCTAACAAAACCAATGATTGCCCTCGTGAGATACGGAGTAGCCCATGATCCGTGACTGATAAATCGGCAATTCGGGCAGCAATTCGGGCCTCCGTTCACCCAAGATGGATGTAAAAACCCCCCATGCCTTGCCCCAATTACCAATGTTTTCATTTACCTTAAAGGCGGCCATCTTTGCGCGCCAAACACTTGGATGCATGAGCTCTTTCTGGCTCTTAACATGCTCCATTTCATAATGATCGGTAAGCAAGGAGAAGATGTTTATATATTCCCCTGCCCATATCTTCTCTTTAATCGCCAGAGGGACATGTTGACCCAATTTTTCCCGCCGAGAGGGTGCTGACTCATCCCTCGCAATCGGCAATGGCCGCTTACCTGAACCGGAAGCTGTATCTGCGACTGGAACTGATGGCGATGGTGCCGTCGTCGCTTCCCTTGTTTCCCGCAGCTGCCTCATCAACACCTGCGCGTCGTCAGCCGTGGCGCCCTTGCTACCTTTTCCCAACCACGCTGCTAATTGAGCTGCCAGCTCGGGCGGCATATCTTCCCCGGACACAGGGGTGACCACTACGGGAATCGGATTCCCTTCCTCCGGCACAGGAGTGGGTGCTTCGAGTGGGGTACCGGGAACTGGGTTGTCCCCCCCAGCTGCTCCCCTTCTGAGCCTCTTGCCTTTTCCTCCTGGAGCTGCTCCTGCCAGAGGACGTTTCGGCCCCCCTTCCTCGTCTTTCTCCGCCATTCGCTTCTTTAAGTCGGTCACCTCCTTCATGAGAACACGCAGCATCTGGTCGGTAGTCATTCGCTTTCCCACCTTCTTAGGCATTCTCACGATAGAGTATCTGAAAAACAAACAAGAAAGATTACAACGCTCAAAATTGGCTCTTCGTTCCGTCTCGAGCTCACGTGCAGCGAGGTGGTGCAGCTTCAGAGCACAGGAACAAGAGGATGCTTCCTTGGCTTGTTGCTCCTTTTATCCGTCTTCAGGGCGGGCGTAAACCCGCCCCGGCCTGCCCCGAGGGCGTGGCCCGGCCGCGTCAGTGTCTAGGCCAGCCCACTCCAGGGCGGGAAAAAGGCGCGCCCCGGCTACACGTTTTGGGACCCCCCTTTTTTCTCGGCCCCCGCTTGACAAAACCCCCCAAACTTTCAGGGGACGCTCAGAAACAAAATGTGCAATTTTCCTGAAAATTTCAGCCAATTCCATCCATCAACACCAAAGTTATTCAACATAGAATTTTCAGATATCCCTATTCAAAAAAATCCTAACTATATATACCTACTGGCGACCGCCAGTAGGTTATATATATATATATGTACATATATATATATATATATATATATATATATATATATATATATATATATATATATATATATATATATATATATATACCTACTGGCTATCGCCAGTAGGTATATATAGTTAGGATTTATTCCCTATGGGATTTTTGAAAATTCTATGTCTCATAACTTTGGCGTTTGAGGACGGAATCGGCTGAAATTTTCAGGAAAATGGCACATTTTGTTTCTGAGCAGCCCTTGAAAATTTGGGGGGGTTTTGTCGAGGGGGGGCCGAGAAAAAAGGGGGGTCCCAAAACGCGTTTTTCCCATGTTAATTTCCATAGGGCGGTTGGACTCACTTTTAGCTCGAACGGCTGAATGGATTTGCACGAAACTTGGCAAAATTGTAGGGACTGTTAGCCCGATGTGCCTTTGCTAGGTCTCAATGTATGTGCTCCAGTAGTTTTTGAGAAATTAACGTTTAAATCAAGATATATATCTGTAACAGCGCTCCAGGCTGCGCTCCGGTTCGCTTACTTTTCGCGAAACAGAACTTTGCGATGCGAAGCTGATTGGCTCCCCCGTGTCTGTCAACATTCTAAACAGTCCGGAGCGGCCGCCATCTTATCTCTCGGTAGGATCGAGAGAGAAGAAGAGGTGAAAAACGAAGGGGGAATTTAATGAAAGGGGGCAAGGTATACCTCTCTTGACCCCCTAGGAATGTTGTTGGGGTTATTAAAGGGTCCCGTGGGGAAAATAAAAAAAAATGATTTTTCACGGTAGAAGCGCTTCACGGGCCGCGAACTGGGCCGCAAACTGGTAGCGAAACGGGAATTCGCCATTTTGTGCTTCGTTTTAATTAAATTACTAGGTATAAGGGGGTGCGGGAGACGTATCCTAATCCCCTATGTTTCATGAGGGTGGCTGAGGAGGCTCATATATGTTGATACATCTCTTCCAGCGGCTGTGCGTGAGCTTTTTATTTTTTTTGCTGCGTGACGTCTGTTAACGTTCGATTCGATGGAAATCAGGAAGTGTTGACCGCCAATTTGTCACTGCGATAAAATATTTTGTTATAAATGAATCCTTATTGATAAACATTGTCTGCGCCATCTTGCCTTTTTTCCAATGCCACAATTTTGTCGTGCAAGGCAGCCATTTTAGATGCCAGGCTGGTCCCAGGCTATCACCTACCCCTGCGGATGTAGTTTATGGCCCCAGCTGTAGAGAATCCAGACATGCCAGCCCTCCCGATTCAGGCGTGAGACTACTGATTTCAGTGCTAGTCTCCCGCCTCCCGATTTCTGCAAGCAAAAACCCGGGGGCATATTACCAACAACTAGCGATAATCTTTGTCTCTAACTTGTTTAGAGACAAAAATTATCGCCGCACATCGCAGATAAACCTTGCTATTAGCAAGGTTTATCGCAAATGCGATAAAAAACGGCCGCAATGCATGAATATCGCAGAAAAGTCTGCGATATTCATGTATTATCGAGCAAATGCTCTTAGCCATGTTATCCACCTCCCATTGGATAACATGGCTAAGAACTGCTCAGGGCACTATCACTGACATGCAAAGCGGGGCCCACGATGGTCGCTATCTCCTTTTAGCTGTCACTAACTGGTGTTAGCGACAGCTTGGTAATAGGGAGATAATTTTATCTCCGCTTTCTTGGCTTTTAAAGCCAAAAAAGCGGAGATAAACCCCCTTGATAATATGCCCCATGATTCCTCGGGGGTTTCAGCTGACAGGGCTTGGTATTGTGTTACGTGGTAATTCTTCCAGGAAACGTTAGAGGGTCGATGCAGGGGTTCTAGAAGGGGTGATAAACCATTTAAGCCTCATAAACAAGCGCATGGTCTTTTAAAGTTCTGTGAAGTACTCGGGGCGGCGGTGTGTGTGTGTCCTCTTTCAGGAGCGGGCGGGGGGGGGGGGCACTGCCAGCAACTTCCAGGCTAGGCAGTGTTCAACACTTGCATCACCCTTTCTCTGCCTGCTATTGCGCTCCATGCTTCGGAAAGGTAAGAAAAAGAATGTGCATTTGAGTTTGAAATGTCCGATCCTGTAGCAGTACACTTGCAAAGCCCACACATGACAATAACCCGATTCAAGGCCCCATTCACCCGTTTTTAAAAAACAACAAAGTAAGATTATAAAACTTTATTAACTTTTAAATATAATGAACGGAACAAAAACTGTAAAAACTTTTAAACATTTTTCACCAAAAAAAGCAACAATTGTCAGAAGCTGTCTTTTGTGCGAATAGTCCCAAGGCAGCACAACGTGCTGAGTTCTGGACGGCACCCAGGTGATGTCGCCTGGGTGCCGCACTGGTTTTGGTATCCTACAATGCTGCTCCGAAAATTGGCGTGGGGCGTCCCGGGTGGTGCGGGGGGAGGCCTCGTCAGTAGCGGTCTGTTGTGCGAATAGTCCCAAGGCCAGTAGAACGCGCTGAGATGTTGATGGCACCCAGGTGATGTCCAGTAAACTGCTGCACTGGTTTTGGTATCCTACAATGCTGCTCCGAAAATTGGCGTGGGGCGGCCCGGGGGGGGGGCGTGGGGGAGGCGGCGTGAACGGGCCTCCCCAGGTAGCGGCCATCCAGCTGAGTTGCGCCCGCTCTTGCGGCTACAGCGTCTCGCTCACCATGTTGTTGAGTTGCTCCCACTCTTGCAGTGCAGCGATAGGCGGCTGCCACATGACTCTTAAAATGGCGGACGGCTCTTCGGTTTTGGGCCTGGTCCACTAAAATGGCCCTGGGACACCTTGGAACTCGGACGCTTGCCTGCTAGGGCTTGGGCTCCATTCTCGAAAAGCGTCCCCTCAGCCGTGAAGATTCTACAAAAGTCTTGGGGGCCCCCAACTCCCGCAGGCTTCCTGTGGGGAGCGGCTGCCATGATTGCTCGCGGAATGACCACGACGGAGCTACGAGATGGTGGTGCTCTCATGCTGACGCCAGCTTTAGTCTGAAACATCCAGAAACAAGGTGGGGCTTTCATCGTTTGGGAAAAAAAAATGTTCTAAACCAATGAAAAGTGTTATTTTTAGGTCATATGACCAAGCCTTCCATCTTTAGGAAACCAAAAGTAAAATGAACCAATGAAAAGTTTTATAAACAAGTCACATGACCTGTTATGCGGCATAGGGCTACAAAAAGCGTAGAAAATCCGTTGGCACGTGAGGCGGCGTCAGTAGCGGACCGATGTGCGAATAGGCCGAAGGCAGCACAACGCGCTGAGATCCGGATGGCACCGAGGTGGTGTCCAGCAAATTGCCGCACTGGTGTGGCCATCCTACAATGCTGCGCCGAAAGACGGCGTGTCCAGCTGAGTTCCGGTCACTCTTGCGGTACAGTGAGTCGAACGCGCCGAGATCCGGATGGCACCGAGGTTGTGTCCAGCAAGTTGCCGCACTGGTGTGGCCATCCTACAATGCTGTGCCGAAAGTCGGCGTGGGGTGCCCCGTTGGCTTATGAGGTGATGTCAGTAGTGGACCGATGTGTGAATAGGTCGGAACCAGCACAAGGCGCCAAGATCCGAATGGCAAGTCCTGGATGTTGAGTGCCATAGTTGAGAGTTCTGAGCAGTGCTTGTAAGACTATCTGAAGCTTATTTGCACCTGCTGCAGCTTCACTGTTGCCCAAGGTGGTGTCCAGCAAATTGCTGCACTGGTGTGGCCATCCTACAATGCTGCGCCGAAAGACGGCGTGTTCAGCTGAGTTCCGGTCAGTCTTGCGGTACAGTGACTCGAACGCGCCGAGATCCGGATGGCACCGAGGTGGTGTCCAGCAAGTTGGCGCACTGGTATGGCCATCCTACAATGCTGCGCCGAAAGACGGCGTGACCAGCTGAGTTCCGGTCACTCTTGCGGTACAGTGACTCGAACGCTCCGAGATCCGGATGGCACCGAGGTGGTGTCCAGCAAGTTGCCGCACTGGTGTGGCCATCCTACAATGCTGCGCCGAAAGTCAGTGTGGGGTGCCCCGTTGGCTTATGAGGTGATGTCAGTAGTGGACCGATGTGTGAATAGGTCGGAACCAGCACAAGGCGCCCTGCACTGTTGAGCTTTTTTCAATGCCTGTTTTTTGTTGTTTCCCCTCCATCAAAAACAAAAAAAATATATAAAACTGTGCAAAAATACAAAAAAAATGTTTAGAAAAGCAGTGCTTGTAAGACTGTCTGAAGCTCTTTTGCACCTGCTGCAGCTTCACTATTGCCCTGGTGTGGACAAAGATCGCCCATGACTTAGGCTGATTGAGAGTTTGTAGAAAAATGGCTTCAGATTTTCCACATATTACTCTTCAACATTCTTCCTAAATGTAACAATGTGAGACTCTCTAGGAGAACGGCTGTTTATCTTTCCTTTCAAAATGCTGCCAACAATATTTTCTGAATGGAAGACACCATCTTGTAGCATAAAGGGCCGAAAGGGGTTCTGGTCTGGCCGATTGTTGGTGGAGACATTTTGACTATATCTTGGACCTGCCCGGCCTCGCCCAAAATGGCGCCGGTATAAATGGGACTCATAACTCCTTGCCCGCAAATGTATATCTAGAAAATTTTATTGTAAGTGGCCCTGTCTTATTTTAATTACAAAATGTACGTCCACCGATTCCGCAACTGTTAGACACCTTAGTTCTTGCAACCTAATGGCCCGCTCGTTACGTTCCTCTACAGTGTAAATGTCTCCTCATCATATACGATTTCAGTTTGCTCCGTGGCCGGCCCACGTGGTTATAGGCCCGTATTTGTATACTGACATTTTCACAATAAAGGTTTTTTAAAACAAAACACGGTAGTAGTATTTACATTGGTAAAGTTTTTACTTTTAGTCACTGTTTTCGAATCAGTAAAAGGCAAGTGAAATAAAGCAGTCCAATTACATGACGGATAAAAGGTATAATATGTAGGAACGTAGTAAAGATAAATGGTCAAGGGCAGTTGTGTTTTCCACTCCTGCAACATAAAGTGATCGATAAGAATCTGATAATCAGGCGTATCGGCGACTAAGACAGCAGGCCGAGTCTCTTTTACTCAACGGCTCCGTCATGGAACGAAGAAACGCCCTTTTTCTCGAAAAAGGAATATATTTTACTTGCAGGACAGTTGTAAATTTTCCGGGAAAGTACATTAGCCTGGAATATTATAACATATATGTTTTAAAAAAAATAATGTTCGAAAACAATAAAAAGCGTAATTTTTAGGTCATATGACCAAGCTTTTCATCATTAAAATAACAAAAGTAAAATGAACCAATGAAAAGTTTTATTAACAAGTCACATGACCTGTTATGCTTACGTTACGCGCTGCGCGCCGCGCCCTGGATCACTTCCGGGCGCGCTAACGCGGCGTGTCATATAACGCATTACGCGACAACGTAGGTCAAGAATATAGTCAAAATGTCTCCACCAACCAGCGTTCGGAACACAACCCCTTTCAGCAGTCCAAAAAGTTCTGTTAAATGACAACAGAGGGGACAGGCAACAAGAACCATCAGTCAAAGAGGGGAGGGCAAGTTCTTCTCTTCCGGGTCATGTTGGGGCGCTACCGGAACTGATCGAATTGGTAGTCTACAGTGTTTCTGGATGTTTCAGACTAAAGCTGGCGTCAGCATGAGAGCACTACCATCTCGTAGCTCCGTCGTGGCCATTCCACGAGCAGACATGGCAGCCGCTCCCCACCAGAAGCCTGCGGGAGTCGGGGGCCCCCAAGACTTTTGTAGAATCTTCACGGCTGAGGGGACGCTTTCGAGAATGGGACCCAAGCCCTATCAGGGAAGCGTCCGAGTTCCAAGGTGTCCCAGGGCCATTTTAGTGGACCAGGCCCAAAACCGAAGAGCCGGCCGCCATTTTGAGAGTCCTGTGGCAGCCGCCTATCGCTGCACCGCAAGAGCGGGAGCAACTTAACTACATGGTGAGCGAGACGCTGTAGTCGCAAGAGCGGGCGGTAAACAGCTGAATGGCGGAAGAGGCACAGTGTAGCAAAAGCGGGCGGAATGGCAACTAAAACGGTAAAGGGGCGCCCCACTACAGCGTGTCTTCAGGTCAAACGGATTGTGGGACAAAGTCCAGAATAGAAGAGTCATCAAAAGGCAAAAAGTTCCGCCGGACCCCGGGAGCCGGCCGCCTATGTCGGGGGCGATCTCAGGCTACACCAGTGCTATAAGACTTGGGGAGGGGGTCGGAGCCAAGCGTCTTCTCCGAGTCCGTGCCATCACACCGCCCCTCGGGGGCCTCCGTCAAGCGGTTTAGGGAGGTACCATATAACATTGTTTTCAAATGCAGTCAGGTCCACAAACGACCCTCACTTACTTTGAGAATAGTGAAGCTGCAGTAGGTGGAAATAAGCTTCAGACAGTCTTACAAGCACTGCTTTTGTAAACATTTTTTGATTTTTTTGTATTTTTGCACAGTTATATATATATTTTTTTTTTTGATGGAGGGGAAACAACAAAGCACAGGCATTGAAAAAGGCTCAAACTCAGAACTCTGAACTATGGCACCCAACATCCAGGACTTTCCATCCGGATCTTGGCGCCTTGTGCTGCTTCTGACCTATTCACACATCGGTCCACTACTGACATCATCTTATAAACCAACGTTATGTAAATAGTTATTTAATAAAATGTTTTACCCTGTTTCTTTGCTGGTGTGTTGTCTATATTTTTAATATTTGCATAGGGTTTGTCGTTATTTTGGGCGGGATGGGTGACGGAGCCGAGCTGTCTTGCAGCCCTCATGGTGTGGAGCTCAGTTCATCTCACTATTTTCGTATTTCTCATGAAGGGTTGTTTATAATATTTCTATTTTAGCGAGGTCAAAAAGAGATCCAATTAGAGGCCTACTGATTTTGCTCGATTACTTTTATTTTTTTACACGATTTTTCACGATCTGCAAAGACTAAACAGAGTATTGCGACTTTGTGCTTGTTTGTAAATAGAGAATGAACCAAAGAGAATCAATTGTAAAACAGTAAATGCTTGGATAATAATCAATCAAATGGAGAGACAAGCAGGCAGGACGGATTACAACGGGGGTAAAGGCCTGCGTTAACTACTCTTCACTATCTGCAAAGAGAGAGTACTACTAAGAGAAAAGAGGGGAGGGGGGCAGCGTTCAAAGCACATCAGCGTGCATAAATACGAAAATGTTTTTATCTATCACGTACTTGACATTTTAAAGCTTTTCATATTTGCTATTAAAAAACCATTGAAATTCACTGAAAAAACCATAGGTTATAGTCGATATATAGTTAGGAATTTGCATTTACAAAACCTTGAAAATTCATGAAAAAACCATAGGTTTTAGGCCATATATAGTTAGGGATTTGCATTTACAAAACCTTATTTTACTCGCATAAAACCATTGAAATTCCATATATAGTTAGATGCGCTAACTATATATCGCGCACCCGCAATCCACTGCTGATGATGTCACATATTACATCATTCATGACATGGTCAGTGACATCACTGATGACATCACTGATGACAACTCAAATGACATCACTGATGACATCTCAAATGACATCACTGATGACATCACTGATGACAACTCAAATGACATCACTGACAACATCACAGATGACATCATTCATGTGTTAATATGATGAACCTCTACAGACTCTGATATATCCTTAGATACACTCAGTGAAAACAGACACTCACAGACTGTCACTCATCCATGGAGTTACTCATACACCTAGACAGTCATGCAAAGAATCAAACACACCTCCAATTCCTCTACTATACAGTTATACACACCTTACTTATTGAAACATATTCTAACACATATTTACTCTCTTATACAATCCTTGATACATGTTCACAATGATCCATACAGCCACTCACACATTCACTGGCTCTTATGCACAGTTATTTATATATGTTAACTCTCACATGTACTGTGTTTTACATATGTACTTACTTTGACATGTAGCACTGAGATATCCATTCACTCACCAATACAATCATGCACACAGTCAACCGCCCATATAGCTGTTTCCACATGCACTCTTGAACTCATACACCTAGTGAATCAACTGCTTACACATCTATGCACAGAGTCACACACCTCCCAGCCACCCACACACATACTCAGTCTCCCATACAAATACTTGAGCAACCAATCAATAACCCATATAGTTATTCATATAGCTACTGATCAACACATGCAGCAGTTTACAGAACAACAGATATAATGATGCACAAATTAATACAGTTTAATCACTAATCCATGCACTCAGTGAGACACATTTAATCACTCCCTCATACAATCAGTCATGCACCTACTAAATCCTTCATCCAGACATTTATACATCCACTCATTCTTCAATATGTAAGACATATTTTAACTTTACAGAAACATACAGTCACTGGATGTTGTCATCAGTGATGTCATTTGAGTTGTCATCAGTGATGTCATCAGTGATGTCACTGACCATGTCATGAATGATGTAATATGTGACATCATCAGCAGTGGATTGCGGGTGCGCGATATATAGTTAGCGCATCTAACTATATATGGAATTTCAATGGTTTTATGCGAGTAAAATAAGGTTTTGTAAATGCAAATCCCTAACTATATATGGCCTAAAACCTATGGTTTTTTCATTGAATATATATATATATATATGTACATATATATATATATATATATATATATATATATATATATATATATATATATATATATATATATATATATATATATATATATATATATATATATATATATATAATATATATTTTTATTATTTATTACCTACTGGCTAGTAGGTATATATAGTTAGGACCTAGTTTTCATAGGAAATACGCAACATTCTATTGGGAATAATTTTGGCGCTGGTTGTTGAATCTTTGCAAATTTCTCAAAGAAGATGGCCCGTTCCGCTCCGCTTCTTCCCTGAAAGTCTCGGGTAGACTCGTAAAGCGGGGGCGAGAAAAAAGGGGGGTCCCAAAATGTGTTTGCCCCATGTTAATTTCCGTAGGACGTTTAGACACGGCTACAGCCCGAACGGCTGAATGAAATTACACCAAATTTGGTAAAATGGTAGAGTCTGATTTGCAGATCACCCTTTTGCTTAAATGGTGTAAATCCCTCCGGTAGTTCCTGAGAAAATCAAAAGAGAAATGCAAAGAGAAAAAATACATATATCTATAAGCGTGCACAGTGTGTGCACCTTCCCGTGCACGAGCTGCATGCTGATTGGCTGCCACTGTCTGTCAACACTCTAAAACAGAAATTGATGGCAGCCATCTTGTGCCTCGGTAGACTGAGGCACAAGAAAGGAAAAAAACAAACTCGTAGAACTCAAAAAGGGGGCAGGGTAGAAGCACACAACCACAAAGTTCGCCTGTTTAATGGATAACGCCTCTCCACAAGAAAATATTTGCCATATTTGTTTATTGCTGGAACAGGAAGCGTGAGCAGTCTCAGTCCACTTGAATAATAAGGCCAGTCCCGACGCGTTTTGTTACAAACTTCTTCAGGGGCTCATGGCAAATGAAGGCAGCAGCAGGACATGTTTGGCGGCACAAATATTGATTCCAAACACCCCCCCCTCAGTGGGTGTGGCCCTCCCAAGGGCTGCTGGTACTTGTAGTGTCAACCGTCCTCTCCAGTGAGTAGCCTGCTGATGCCCTCATACATAAAACTTGTTTCTTCACAGTGAAACGTGGCAAAGAACAGTTTACGGCCACCATTTTCTTCACTTCCAAGAAAGCGGCGCCTATGCCAAATGCAGATCTGTGGATTGACAGACCCGCTGGGACGCTGTGACAACGTCGGGGCCTTTTCCGCGGCTCAGACCAGCCGCACAAATCAACCACAAAGTTCGCCTGTTTAATGGAGAACGCCTCACCACAGGTAAATATTTGCCATATTTATTTATTGCTGGAACAGGAAGCGTGAGCAGTCTCAGTCTACTTGAATAATAAGGCCATCTAATAACATGTATATATATTAGTGTAAATGCCCTTGTGATGCCGTGTTTAGGCACTATGCCATATAGGAATGTATACAGTATTATAGATATTACCATTTGCCTTCTTTCCCTACCAAATAGAGACTATGTCGAATGAATTTTTGCAAGTATATGTGTGAATATTGTTTTGCAAGCATTCTAAACTTATAAGTATTAAGGAATATGAAGGACTATATCTATATCATGATTGTACCACTATGGTTATGTATATAGTTTTATTTTGAGCATCCATTGTATTACGAACTAAGAGGTGCATTCTACAATGTATATCTTTACACTGTGTTCAGATGGCCGCCATGTTAGCCAGACACAACTTACTCAACACTAGTCCTTTTTTGGTGTCCATACCTATGTATAGACTTCCTGTAACACTAGGCAAACTGTGTGATCAAGACAGCCCAGCTGTCGAAACGCGTAGCCTTTGCTAAATAAACTTGTGGCATATTCAAAATATAAAAGCCTTTGCTAAATATGTGGCATATTCCGATTGCGTTTTTTCTGTGAAGAAAGCTGCTGTGGGATATATATATATATATATATATATATATATATATATATATATATATATATATATATATATATATATATATATATATATATATATGTATATATATACATATAAACATATAAATAATGTAACACTATTATTAAAAATATATACTTGAGGCTTTAAATCTTTAAAATATTCTACTATGAAAAGCACGTTATTTATATATATATATGTTTTTTTCTTTGCATGAAACAGAAAATATTTTTACTATTCAAAAAGTAAAATAAGAAATAATTTAAAAACAAAAAGACATTTACAAAAAAGTTATGAAATTTTAATAAATAAATAAAAATATTAAAAAATGCTATTAACGCCTTAACTGCTTGGAACGTTCAGCGCCAGTGCTGAACGTTCGAAGAAACGGGTGGGGCCGCGTCGGCCGTTGGACATGCGCTGCACCAGGGAGGTAGCTCCGTGACGTCCAACGGCTGACAGAAGCACTAAACGGGTTAAGGTATAAAGAAATATTATTAACAAATATATCTAACCAATATTAGGCAGTGTATTAGAGACTGGAAATAATATATATACTATTCCCACTCCAGTTTATGCAACAGTAAAGAAAGTGTAGGACTTCTGAAGGGTTAAATATATTTTTCCCACTCCAAACAGTGCAACAGTTTGGAATGCGTTGTACTTTGGAGGGTTTACATTTACTATTCCCAGTCCATTCTCTGCAGCAGTAGAGGAAAGTGTCGGACTTCAGAGGAGTTTTACCCACTCCAATTTGCGCAACAGTAGGGAAAGCGTTGGACTTTGGAGGAGTTCAATTTACTATTCCCACTCCAGTCTAAGCAACAGTAGGTAAAGTACTTCAATTCAAAAACATTAAGTGCCATATTTATGAAACCTGTAACTGCAACAAGTGATGGACGGAATGTTGAAAGATTCAAACTTTCTCCCCCAGGCAAGAGATCTGGGTTAAATCCATCGTTCTTTTGCCCACTACACCACCCCAGTTTGGACCCAGCCATATGCAAATCAGTCTTGACCCTGTGCCTCATGGGAACAGTCCAGACCGAACTGCCAAGCCAGGTCCTCCCTGGACCGGAAAAAAGCATACTGGGACCGGTTTCAGGGTATGTCACCCTTCATCAGCCATGCTAGCTTGAATCCACGTCTGGGCATATGGCCGAGATACCCGCCACCCCCTCTCAACACAATCCCCAAGGATGGGAAACCGGAAACAGTTCTGAACTTTTGGAAGACGGGAGGGAGTGACCCTCCCGGCCGTATTTATTAAAATATGAAACAAAATTAAAACATTAAAATAACAGTTTCATATTATGTACAATTTCATTACCACATTGCGATGTTGGCTAACCTTAACATATTCTCTAATACAAAGGTTCTCCTAGCCAAACTAACATCCTACAAAAACATCTAACTTGAAATTTTGAAATTGTACATCCTAACGTTTAAGGGCCAACGGCAAGGTCGTAACCGGTGTCAAGATCCCTAACCAGAAATATCCCCCTCACTTGTGAGGGGCGACCGCACAGAGGCGTACCTCGAGTGCAACTACCAATTTCCCTTGACTTGACGGGGGCCCCAATAAACTCGACGCCACTTAAAGGTCGTCCGAGGACTCGTGTGAGGAATCTAGAAGGTAGCGTAGACCCCCCCCCCAAACCCCACACATCTTACCACATCTGCCGTCGCAGATGTCTTGGCCCCGGGAAATTCTCCGGGAGGGGGCTGTAGCCCCCCCTACCCAGGAAGGGGCCTTGACCGCCTTTCCTTTCCTTTCGGCGTCCCATCCTTAGAAGGGACCGCCTTCCCCGTTGAGGGGCCAATGGCCACCTCCTTCGAGCGCTCCCATCCGTAATGGGTGACGCCCACTCATAGGGATCTTCCAATTAGTGCTCACCGATCATGACCTTACCGCCCGACCAAAATAAATACGACAGTTCTAAGCTAAATGAATTCTAAACTAAATGACTAAATTACTTAAAAGACAGTTAAAAGCAACAATTTATTAAAACCTGCTACTGATCAACACTAGAGCAAGATCACTTTATTTGCAAAACATACCATAAATTGACCATTTCTTTATTGCATATTCAAGGTTATCCCGATAATAATCCGACCTGCAAATAAAAGAGTTACCACATCAAACTTTATTCAAAACAACTCGCTGTCTTCAGGGGCTGGTGGGTGGGTCAAAATTGGCTCTTCGTTCCGTCTCGAGCTCACGTGCAGCGAGGTGGTGCAGCTTCAGAGCACAGGAACAAGAGGATGCTTCCTTGGCTTGTTGCTCCTTTTATCCGTCTTCAGGGCGGGCGTAAACCCGCCCCGGCCTGCCCCGAGGGCGTGGCCCGGCCGCGTCAGTGTCTAGGCCAGCCCACTCCAGGGCGGGAAAAAGGCGCGCCCCGGCTACGCCGCTTCGGGCATACCAGCCGAGACTCGCCTCCCGCCCAAGAAGGCTTCCCGGGGGGGATCGTGGTACTCGGCCATACGTTCGGGGGGACCGAATGGTCGCCCCTTTCCATATGGCCGAGATACCCGCCACCCCCTCTCAACACAATCCCCAAGGATGGGAAACCGGAAACAGTTCTGAACTTTTGGAAGACGGGAGGGAGTGACCCTCCCGGCCGTATTTATTAAAATATGAAACAAAATTAAAACATTAAAATAACAGTTTCATATTATGTACAATTTCATTACCACATTGCGATGTTGGCTAACCTTAACATATTCTCTAATACAAAGGTTCTCCTAGCCGAACTAACATCCTACAAAAACATCTAACTTGAAATTTTGAAATTGTACATCCTAACGTTTAAGGGCCAACGGCAAGGTCGTAACCGGTGTCAAGATCCCTAACCAGAAATATCCCCCTCACTTGTGAGGGGCGACCGCACAGAGGCGTACCTCGAGTGCAACTACCAATTTCCCTTGACTTGACGGGGGCCCCAATAAACTCGACGCCACTTAAAGGTCGTCCGAGGACTCGTGTGAGGAATCTAGAAGGTAGCGTAGACCCCCCCCAAACCCCACACATCTTACCACATCTGCCGTCGCAGATGTCTTGGCCCCGGGAAATTCTCCGGGAGGGGGCTGTAGCCCCCCCTACCCAGGAAGGGGCCTTGACCGCCTTTCCTTTCCTTTCGGCGTCCCATCCTTAGAAGGGACCGCCTTCCCCGTTGAGGGGCCAATGGCCACCTCCTTCGAGCGCTCCCATCCGTAATGGGTGACGCCCACTCATAGGGATCTTCCAATTAGTGCTCACCGATCATGACCTTACCGCCACAGGCCGGATAGTTGACCGGCTATCCGGACCCCCCACAACACTCCTACCTAAAGGTCATGACTTAAAGTCTTTAGCCAAGCTATACAGTCTCCTATGAGTAACTCGTTCCCCACCCGGGACAAATGAACACCATCCCCCAAATACATACTGTCACCAGTAATACAACCATGCGAAATAGAATGCAGTGTCTTGGAACGGAATAATCTACTCACTTTGTTATTAATTTTCCTTACTGAATGGTTTAAAGCAGAAACAGAAACAGCCCCCCGCCATACTTTTCGCGGGATCATATGGGACCATGCAATCGTGCACCCTGGAACTCTCCTCGCCAACCAACTTACAGTGGAAAGCATCGCCTCAAGAAGAAGTCGTCTACCAGTGGTGACCAAATCATTGCCCCCAAGATGTACTATGACTATAGACGGCGGTGACCTCGTCCGCCCTAGCAAACCCTCAAAAAATGATTGAAACTGGTCAATACAGAGTCCGCCCTTTCCGTAGAAGGACACACTGTACCCGTATTCCCCAGCCACGTGATACATGTCACCTGCTTTGAATACGTCCGCGGCTCGCCTCACGTATGAGTGGCCCACAACCCACACCTCCTTTTTCACAGCCGGTGAAGTATGACCGCTGGCCCGGTGTTGGGTCGACTGCATAGTCCGCCCCGCCTCGTAAGCTTGCGCAACTGAAACCAAACAAAACAAGAAGCGTGAGTACATCGTTACAGCTTCACAACATGTGCAACCGCACATACCTCTTATAACAATTGGAGGACCAACGCCCCACACGTTTAATTTGTTCAACATTCAGACCCCTGGCCGTAGCCTCTGTAGCGGCCCCTATCCGAAAGGAATGGGTCCCAAACTCGCTCGGGTTCAAGCCCGCAGCCGTAATCGACATCGCAAGCACCCGCTGAAACTGAAACCTCGTCAGTGGGGTGGCGTCAGCGTGTCTCAACAATGTCCCCCCCCATGATGCCACCCTCTGTGCTAAATACCCCTCTACACAACTCACCGGGCACATGGATGACCCGGGGATCCTTCGTATCATTATGCAGTCCCCCATTGAACCCTGATCGGTTTTGGACTTGACAAATGAGACAGTCATTGTCTCCCCCCTGATTCGGACATGCTCTCGGCACAGTCCCCCCCTGGTATCCAGCTTGTTCCTTGCCACTAATTCGCTTACTCGCATAGCCCCATGGAATGCTAGCACAAAAGCGGCTCGGAATAACACTGCTTCATACTGGGATGAACATGTTGCAGGAAGTACAGATAACAACAAAGCCAACCTATCCAGACCTATCGGGCGCCTATCATCTACTCTGCGACCCTCAAGGCGTTGCCACCCACGTAGCGCTTTTTGCACAACGAAAGACGCTGTCGGGTCCTGGATCCCATGAGCCCTAGCCACGAAGGAAATGGCGGCCCGATGCCTCTGGGCCGTAGCCACTGATTTGCCTGCATGACGTAAAGATAGCAGGAATTTCACTACCAACTCCTCCTGGCCCCAAAGCTCCCCCCTAGCTGCCCCCAAAAAGGCCCAATAGGAACGGAACGCCCCTTCATATGCCTTCCTCGTCCTGGGTGCTAAACTCTCTCCCACGAGGTTCTGTAGTTCGGGGCACCGAGAGACCAGAGAGCTTCGGGAAAGGGTGCTGCCACCGGGTCCGCTGTGGGCAGAAAACCCCAGAAGGCCTGCATACGAAAACGAGAAAGCGCATCAGCCGCCTGGTTCATCACCCCCGGGACATGTCTTGCCTTAAATACTACATTCAACTGCATACATAATAACACAATTTCCTTGAGTAATCTCAGGATCCACTTGCAGCGTGCTGCCTGGCTATTGATACACTCAACAACGGTCATGTTATCAGACCAGAATACCACAGAGTGATCTCTGAACCCCTCTGGCCAAGTTCTCAGGGCCACCAGAATGGGAAAAAGTTCAAGGAAAGCAATGTTACTTGTCAGATCACTCTCATGCCACCATGACGGCCATTTTTGTGCAGACCACTGAGTGCCGAATATGGCGCCAAAACCAATGCTCCCTGCTGAATCCGTCCACAGCCCCAGCTCCTCGGAGGACACGGCCGGTTTGTTCCAGACAATTCGGCCATTGAAATCCGCCAGAAATGCCAACCAAATGCGCATGTCCTGGCGAACCTCTGCCGAGAGCCGTGTGCGATGATGACCCTCCTTTAGGCCGACCATGGCTTGAGCGATCGAGCGAGAAAAGGGGCAGGCCATCGGTATAACTCTTAGGGCAAAATTCAAATGTCCCACCAATTGCTGCAATTGATGTAGCCTAACCTTAGACTCACTTAAACACATTTGCAGGGATGCCCTGAATTTTAACACTTTGTCCCCTGGTAAACGAAAACAACCTTCCTCGGAATCCAGCTCGATCCCCAGAAACTCGAGGCAAGTCGAGGGACCTACAGTCTTACCTGGTGCCAATGGCACGCCAAAATGATTCATCAGACCACAAAATGCAGTCAAGGCCTGTCCACATTCGGGATCCCCGGCTGCCCCCAGAAACAAAAAATCATCGAGATAATGCATCACATTATGAAACCCCGTTTTCCTCATGAAGACCCATTGCAGGAAGCAACTGAACTTTTCAAAATAGGCACAAGATATAGAGCACCCCATCGGCATACACCTATCCATGTAATAATGACCCTGAAACGTGAAACCAAGGAGACGCTGATCGTCTGGATGTACCGGGAGCAACCGGAACGCTGACTCGATATCAGATTTTGCCATCAGCGCACCGGGCCCCAGGTGATTCAAAATGGCTACGGCCTCATCGAAGGATGCGTACCGTACCGAACACACTTCCGGGTCTATCGCATCGTTCACTGAAAGACCACGTGGGGCTGATAAATTATGTATCAGCCGAAACTCACCCGGGTCCTTCTTGGGGACCACCCCTAAAGGGGAACAAACAAAGTTAGCAACTGGTGGCACATTAAATGGACCGGCGACTCGACCTCGAGCCACCTCCTTCCTGATCTTTTCCTGTACCACGGTCGAATGCTGTAAGACCGATATCTGATTTTTACATCGCGGCATACCCTGAAACTCTCCCACTGGGATGCGGAAACCATATGAAAATCCGTTGCGCAACACCCCAGCGGAAGCGTGATCCGGGTATTCGCTGAGCCAGGGAATCATTGCCATGGTATCAATCGGGGTAGGTAAAGGCGCCCCTCGGACTATGACAGACCTGTTTGGCGCCTCCTCTACCCCCGTTATCACCCGTTTTGGCTCTGCACATGGACTCAGGATGGGAAGATTGCCCACACCCCCCACATTCGTGCCTAAATTTGCATGACCCCTGAGGCCTAGTACATTTCCCCCTGTTAAAGTTCCAGCAAACTCCCCTTTTATTTGCGTTGCCGGCTGGCCTCGAGTGATTGTCGTTACTTGTACCTGATCGAAAAGGCGTCCCCGCATATTGGCGGGAGGATTCACCAACGTTACTTCCTATCAATGGCACCTTCAACATACCGGAGTCCTCCATTTTGGACCAAGACACAGAATCATAACAATCCCAAGTTAAGTTTTTATCATGCTCTTTCGCTTTTCTGAAAACATTGTCGTAACAAAACCAATGATTGCCCTCGTGAGATACGGAGTAGCCCATGATCCGTGACTGATAAATCGGCAATTCGGGCAGCAATTCGGGCCTCCGTTCACCCAAGATGGATGTAAAAACCCCCCATGCCTTGCCCCAATTACCAATGTTTTCATTTACCTTAAAGGCGGCCATCTTTGCGCGCCAAACACTTGGATGCATGAGCTCTTTCTGGCTCTTAACATGCTCCATTTCATAATGATCGGTAAGCAAGGAGAAGATGTTTATATATTCCCCTGCCCATATCTTCTCTTTAATCGCCAGAGGGACATGTTGACCCAATTTTTCCCGCCGAGAGGGTGCTGACTCATCCCTCGCAATCGGCAATGGCCGCTTACCTGAACCGGAAGCTGTATCTGCGACTGGAACTGATGGCGATGGTGCCGTCGTCGCTTCCCTTGTTTCCCGCAGCTGCCTCATCAACACCTGCGCGTCGTCAGCCGTGGCGCCCTTGCTACCTTTTCCCAACCACGCTGCTAATTGAGCTGCCAGCTCGGGCGGCATATCTTCCCCGGACACAGGGGTGACCACTACGGGAATCGGATTCCCTTCCTCCGGCACAGGAGTGGGTGCTTCGAGTGGGGTACCGGGAACTGGGTTGTCCCCCCCAGCTGCTCCCCTTCTGAGCCTCTTGCCTTTTCCTCCTGGAGCTGCTCCTGCCAGAGGACGTTTCGGCCCCCCTTCCTCGTCTTTCTCCGCCATTCGCTTCTTTAAGTCGGTCACCTCCTTCATGAGAACACGCAGCATCTGGTCGGTAGTCATTCGCTTTCCCACCTTCTTAGGCATTCTCACGATAGAGTATCTGAAAAACAAACAAGAAAGATTACAACGCTCAAAATTGGCTCTTCGTTCCGTCTCGAGCTCACGTGCAGCGAGGTGGTGCAGCTTCAGAGCACAGGAACAAGAGGATGCTTCCTTGGCTTGTTGCTCCTTTTATCCGTCTTCAGGGCGGGCGTAAACCCGCCCCGGCCTGCCCCGAGGGCGTGGCCCGGCCGCGTCAGTGTCTAGGCCAGCCCACTCCAGGGCGGGAAAAAGGCGCGCCCCGGCTACGCCGCTTCGGGCATACCAGCCGAGACTCGCCTCCCGCCCAAGAAGGCTTCCCGGGGGGGATCGTGGTACTCGGCCATACGTTCGGGTGGACCGAATGGTCGCCCCTTTCCATACTCGTCCCACTTAGGGCGAAAAGTGTAACTGCAATTTGTCACCCTGAGGGGGACAGGTTTGCGCAGACGTGGGTCCTGTGCTCTCCATGCCACTGGAGTCAAGCTATCCTGGCTGATGAGGGTTGAAAGCTTGAGGATGCTTGTTTCCAGTCCAGGGAGCACCTGGCCCTGCAGTTCGGGCTGGACTGTTCCCATTGGGAGCAGGGACAAGATTGATTTGCATATGGCTGAGTCCAAACTGGAATGGCATATTGAGCAAAAAAAACTATGGATTTAGGCCCAGATCTCAGTACTGGGGTGAATGTATGACATTGTTTGGCATTCTATTCATCAATTGTTCTTTTTTTATTTGTTACCCCGAGTGGGACGGGTATGCCCAGAGGTAGGTCCGTGCTCTCCATGCCACTGGAGTCAAGCTATCCAGGCTGATGATGGCTGAAAGCCCGAAACTGGTCCTAGGATCCTTGTTTTCAGTCCAGTGAGGACCTGGCCTGGCAGTTTGGGTTGGACTGTTTCCATTTGGAGCAGGGTCAAGACTGATTTGGAAATGACTGGGTCCAAACTGGAATGGCATGGCAAGCAAAAAAATAATGGATTTAGGCCCAGATCTCTGTACTAGGGTGAATGTATGAGATTGTTCTGCATTCTGTCCATCAATTGTTCTTTTTGCATTTGTCACCCCGAGGGGGACAGGTATGCCCAGATATGGGTCCTGTGCTCTCCATGCTACTGTGATTTTCCATAATTTAAAAGAATTTCCAACATTATATCGTCAGGTATGTCCTCATTTTGATTCGATGATTCCATTTCTTCCACACAATTAAGTAACTCTTGGTCCAGAGACTGATCCAAAAAGTCTAAATCAGCAATCTCTTCCTTAGGATTGTTCTCCAGATCAATTTCGAATGAAATATTAAATTTGTTTTGTTCTCCTTCCATTTTCTTGCTGTAAATTACATGAAAAATAAATATATCAGTAGAGATAGGGCACTGTTGGGTTTAAGTTCAGACAGGTACTTGTGAGTTTTTAACAGTTTTTAACAGTGAAGTTATCTTTGGGCAGTGTATGGTATGAGGCAGGAAGTAGAAATATAAAAAAGTGTATGTGAAGAAGCCTAAGAAAATTCATAATTATACCAGAGAATCCTAAATCAATCCATAAATATACCAGAGAAGCCTAAGTCATTCCATAATTATAACAGAGAAGCCTATCTCAATCTGTAACTATAACAGAGGGACAGTAAATAACTGTCAGAAAAGTTTTTACAAATGATCTTAAAGTGCCCCTTACAAATTTATAACTTACCTTATAGAAAGGTGATGAAGATAAATGAGAAAATCCTTTAAAGATGTATCTCAGGTAATTGTAGCCAAAATTGCTGTGTTTCCCTCTCATTTTTCATTTATATTCATGTACATAACCAATCAAATGTCAGGAAAAAAAAGTAGAAAATGAAAGTAACATTTTAATTGATTGTAAATTGTAACTCTTCATATGTGTTTTTGTCATGTAATTTACCTCAGGATATTTAGACAGGGCTACAGCCTAAATGGCTCAATGGAATACCACCAAATGTAATATGTGACGTCATCAGCAGTGCATTGCAGGGGCGCAAGTTATAGTGAGTCCAACTAACTATAACGTGGGAATTTCAATGGTTTTATGTCAGTAAAATTTCCAACTAACTATAACTGGTGTGAAACCTATGTTTTTTTCAGAGAATATATATATATATATATATATATATATATATATATATATATATATATATATATATATATATATATATATATATATATATATATTCACTGAAAAACCATAGGTTTCAGGCCTTATATAGTTAGGAATTAGCATTTAAAAAACCTTTGAAATTCACGCAAAAAAATATAAGTTTTAGGGGTGTTATAGTTAGCTGGACATTTTACTCATACAAAACCATTGAAATTGCTCCTATATAGTTAGTTGTACTAACTATAATTCGCGCACCCGCAATCCACTGCTGAAGATGTCACATATTACATCATTCATGACATGGTCAGGCACCCCGCGTTTTTTTTTGTTGAAAATCACTGGGTGCGCATACAGTGCGCGTACCCCGCGATTCTTGAATTTTTTTAATTCTTTTTTGCCTTGGGGGTCCCTGTGGGACCCCCTGAGCAGGCCTAGGGGGTCAGGGTGCTTCTACCCTGCCCCCTTTTTGAGTTATACACGTTTGTTTTTTTCCTTTCTTGTGCCTCAGTCTACCGAGGCACAAGATGGCTGCCATCAATTTCTGTTTTAGAGTGTTGACAGACAGTGGCAGCCAATCAGCATGCAGCTCGTGCACGGGAAGGTGCGCACATTGTGCACTCTTATAGATATATGTATTTTTTCTCTTTTGATTTCTCTTTTGATTTTCTCAGGAACTACTGGAGGGATTTACACCATTTAAGCAAAAGGGTGATTTGCAAATCAAACTCTACCATTTTGCCAAATTTGGTGTAATTTCATTCAGCGGTTCGGGCTGTAGCCGTGTCTAAACGTCCTATGGAAATTAACATTGGGCAAACACGTTTTGGGACCCCCCTTTTTTCTCGCCCCCCGCTTTACGAATCTACCCGAGACTTTCAGGGAAGAAGCGGAGCGGAACGGGCCATCTTCTTTGAGAAATTTGCAAAGATTTAACAACCAGCGCCAAAATTATTCCCAATAGAATGTTGCGTATTTCCTATGAAAACTAGGTCCTAACTATATATACCTACTAGCCAATAGGTAATAAATATATATATATATATATATATATATATATCAACCACAAAGTTCGCCTGTTTAATGGATAACGCCTCACCACAAGAAAATATTTGCCATGTTTGTTTATTGCTGGAACAGGAAGCGTGAGCAGTCTCAGTCCACTTGAATATTAAGGCCAGTCCCGAAGCGTTTTGTTACAAACTTCCTCAGGGGCTCATGGCAAATGAAGGCAGCAGCAGGACAACTTTACCTTATACCTCTATAAAGCTCGCTAAAACACTCGTATACACTATAACTAAAATAAATAAGTATTACATAATTGATCATTCATTATAAAATTAATTAATTTTTAATTTGTACTTCATAAGTAACTTTCCACCCTACATTCCTACAATCCCACACCTAAAATATAACAAAAATATATATTTAATACATAATTTACATAATTATCATTCACTTAAATATTTAGATATACAGTAATAATTATTTTTTAATTATTACTCATTTAACTTCTCAACATATACTCCTACAAATCTAGCAACTCACAACTAAAATATAACTACAATAATCAGTATTACATAACGTAGATAATGAATAATCAACTCAATAATTAATAACACATGAATAATTATTTGACAATTAATTATCACTTAATAAATTTCTCACCCACTATTCCTATGAACCCAGCGCCCACATGTAAAATATTACTAAAATATGTGATTATTTGCGCAATTTGCAAAATTAATTGAATCAATTATACAACCTATCAATTATTAATCACCAAATTAACTTCCCACCTTGTACCCCTACAAATGTAGCAACTCACACCTAAAATATAAGTAAATCAGTATTACATAATGCACAATTAGTATCAATCACATACTTGCTTGAAATGATTAATACTTAACTATTACCTAAGTAACTTTCCACCATATCCCCCTACAAAACCACCAATTTGCTACCCCACTATAAATTACTAAATTATATTAACAATTACAAATAACATAAAAATGCAAACTATATATAAATTAATACCAGTTATATAAACAATAGTAACACATACAATTTATATATCAACACAAACACATTAAAATCATTAAAAATATATTTTCCTTACAATTATAGTATTGAAAATGATATTAACAATAACACTATCCCCCCTCCTGCTTTCACTGAGATCAGATCACATCTTGCCCTTAAATGTAATGTAATGTAATATAATTGCCCATTTATACCGCGCTACAATCGCTCCAGGGAGCATCTCGGCGCCAATGTATGGTCAACCTGATGTCAATGTTGCCTAACTGCTTGGAGTGACCAGGACCGGAATCACACTAATGCTCTGCCAGTTATGTCTGGAAGATTGTAAATCCAAGTTTTTAATTGTTTACGGAATTCTGATTCCTTGTCCAGTGCCCTTAAGTGTGGGGGGAGGGCATTCCATGCTTTTGCCCCTAGTACCGCCAGGGATTTGCCCCCACGGGTTTTAAGTCTAAACCCTGGGACGGTCAGTAGGTTGGCATTTGAGGATCGTAGTGCTCGAGTTGGACAGTATCTTACATATTTTTTTCTTAGGTATAAAGGGCCTAGGTCGTGGAAAGCTCGGAAGGTAATTATCAGCACTTTGTACAGGACCCTTTTTGTTATAGGCAGCCAGTGTAGTACATTAAGGGCTTTGGTTGCTGAGGATTTTCTCTGCCATTTTAAAACCAGCCTTGCTGCCGCATGCTGTACGATCTGGAGTTTATGGGCAACCACCTTATTGGTACCAGCATACAGACTGTTACAATAATCCATGCATGATGTAACTAATGCAACCGTAACTGTTTTCCTCGCTTCAAAGGGCAGCAAGTCAAAGAACTTCCTGAGCCCCTTTATTACCCCAAAACAGGTGCCTGCCACTTTTGACGCCTGGTGATTAAAGGATAAGTCGGCGTCAAAGTGTACCCCAAGGTTGCGGGCCGAGGAGGTGGTGTGAGGCGGTATTTCTGCCTTCTCAGGCCACCATAGTCTGGGAATGAAATCATTTTTTGGGCCTATAGGCCTGATCTCAGTTTTGCCTGTGTTGCATTTTAGATGGTTTCTCCAAATCCAATCAAAAGTGGCCGTTAGGCAACATTTGAGTTTTTCCTCCCAGACCTGGTTGTCTTTATCCATTACCAGGATAAGTTGTGTATCGTCGACATATGCTATTACATCTATGCCAAATGATGATATCAACTTTATCAGAGGTGCGGTGTAGACATTGAATAATGTCGTACTCAAGCTGGAACCTTGAGGTACTCCCGTCGACAGTGGTTTCTCACTGGAACGGAATTCCCCCAAGGTCACCACTTGTCTCCTGTCACTTAGAAAGTTCTCTTTATCTACTCCAGGGCTGTGCCTGTAATGCCAGATGTTATTAGCTGGTCTATTAAGATAACATGTGAGACCGTGTCGAAGGCCGCCAACAGATCTAATAATATCAGGACGGCCTTCTTACCTTGGTCTAGGGCTGAGCGGATAGTTTCAGTAGTGAACAGGAGAGCTGATTCCGTGGAATGTTGAGTCCTGAAACCTGCTTGGTTGGGGTGCCATGCTTCACTATCTTCCAGAAAGCGTGTAAGCTGTTTATTTACTATCGACTCTGTGATTTTACACAGTGCCGGGAGTAGTGAAATGGGACGTAAATTTGATAGTATAGTGGGGTCTGGGAGCTGGTTTTTTTGCAAAGGTTTCACTGCTGACAATTTCCACTCTGAGGGGACATTAGCCGTAGACAGTGAGTTATTAACGATGTCATTTATTTCTGGGTTTACAATTTCTGCAATGAGATGCAGGAGTCCAATAGGGCACGGGTCAAATGGTGATCCCGATTTTGTTGCCAAGATAGCTCGCTTAGTCTCCTCCGGACTGATTGTGCGAAAGGCTGTAAACTGGGTTACCTCCTGCCTTGTGTTGTTATCCTCATTCCTTGAACCAGGTATGGGGACCTCGAAGTCTTTCATCAGACCCTGAACCTTTTCTTCAAAGAAGTCTGCGATAGAGTCACAGAGCATTTGCGAGGGAGGAATGTCCTGCATTAGACATTTAGATTTATTAAAATCATTCACAATTTTAAAAATCACGTTATGTTTGCTATTAGCTGTTTCTATTGCTGACGTAAAATCCTTCGTTTTTGCCTGTTTGATTAGTGCGTGGTATGCATTCTTAATCTTTTTGTATTTACCACGTTCTATGCTGTGGTAATTTTTCCACCAGCTACGTTCAGCTCTTCGTAGCTCCCCCTGTTTGTATTTAAGTTCTCGGTCGAACCAAGGGACGGATGTCTTCTTTTTCCCGGGTCTAGTTTTATTTCTTCCCTGTCCAGCCATACCTTTCAGTTCATTCATCCAAGCCCTAAAGGTGTTTAGGTTTGGAGATCCTACTAACTTTGGTCTGCATTCTCTAGCCATTGTAGTTAGTTCTGGGTGGTTCATAATAGCTTTCCAGTCATCTCGTCTGGCCTGGTTGCGTTCTTCTGCATGTTTATTCTTTCTATTAGTCTCCAGTGGTAACGTAAAAGGTATTAATGCGTGATCCGTCCACGTTTGGGGTTTCGGGTGGTCTGTTGTTAAAGTATCTAAATTAGTGGCAATGCAGTCTATCGTATGTCCAGCCTCATGGGAGGCTTGGGTGTCACAGATTGTGAGACCCAGTACATCCATGGTTTCCCTAAAGGAGGCAGTAGATGCTTCCGTTGTGGACTCTAGGTGAATATTTATATCTCCCAGCATAGTAAAATTAGAATATCTAAGTATCAATGGACTTAGCACATCGCCAATACTCCCCAGAAAACCTGTGCATGATCTAGGTGGGTGGTAAATCAATGCCCCAGCAAAGGAGAAGTTATCGTGAATTTTAAGACAAAAACCCATCCTTCCGCATCTTTTAATTCATGGAGTTCTGTCACCGAACAGCCAAGTGTATCTCTATATATGATGGCCACTCCTCCCCCCCCATTGTTCATTTCCTCTGTCAACCCTTTGGATACCATACCCTGGAGGTAGGGCATGTACCAGATCGGGAGTACACCAAGGTTTAAGCCAGGTCTCTGTAATAAAGAGACAATCTAAGTTGTCATCGATTAGAAGATCCTGAAAATGCTGGGCATGCTTTGGCAAAGATCTAGCATTGATTAAGCCTGCCTTCAGGGTATAATTAGATGTTAAGAGGGCGGAGACCTGAGACCACGAGAAAGTACAGTGGCAATTCTGACAACTCACCGGGCCTGTCCAGTCTGAGGGATCGAATTTATGTGGGTCGCATCCGCAATCCGATTTTAGGGCTAATAATTCCTGTCTACTGTAACTCCCTTTATTGGTCTCAGCAGGGTTCTCAGCCCTGTGCCCGGCCAGTGCGCGGACGGGCGCAGACGTGCTGGACTCTGGCTTGACTCCGGCGTGAGTACGGCGCGTCCGCTGAGCGCGTCCGCTGCGTGGAGTCATGGCTGTTTGTTTTTATACCGGTGACTCTCGCCCCCAAGGGAGGATAGCCCTACCCAAGATGGCCGCCGCAATAGTTCCGCCTGTGCCCCAGGTCGAACAGCCCTGAAATCGGCCGGACCCTCTGGGGGAGGCACGCTAAGCAGGGTGAGTGCAATCCAGTATTCAAATAACGAGGGAGAATAAAATAATGCCTTCACCCAAAATCGGTGAAGACACCAAGCGTCGCACTAAATCCGCGCGCTAGTGCAGGGGGGAGAGGACACAAAGGGCAAGTGCAAACAATAAGTTTTTAAAAATAGCAGCAAGAGAAAAGAGTGACTGCCCGGCTCAAGCCTCAGGCGAAATTAGCAGTATTCTTGTGAGTTTGTCCCTTTACTGTTTTTATACCGGTGACTCCCGCCCCCAAGGGAGGATAGCCCTACCCAAGAAGGCCGCCGCAATAGTTCCGCCCGTGCCCCAGGTCGAACAGCCCTGAAATCGGCCGGACCCTCTGGGGGAGGCAGCGCTAAGCAGGGTGAGTGCAATCCAGTATTCAAATAACGAGTGAGAATAAAATAATGCCTTCACCCAAAAACGGTGAAGACACCAAGCGTCGCGCTAAATCCGCGCGCTAGTAAAGGGGGGAAGGAACACAAAGGGCAAGTGCAAACAATACGTTTTTAAAAATAGCAGCAAGAGAAAAGAGTGACCGCCTGGCTCAAGCCTCAGGCGAAATTAGCAGTATTATGTAAATAACATCATTAGGCAGTGTAAGGTCCATCGGCTTGAGGGGACGATGGAGGCAGCAAGCCTACTGACTGTGGGGGCACTACTGGTCCTTGTCTCCTAGATGACATTGGTGGATCCTTGTTTGGAAATTGGCAAACAATTGCCAATGCTCTCTCTCAGATACCTGCTGTTATGGGGTGCATACATATTTTACTGTTGTCATACTAGCACACATCTGCCTGGTTTGTTTGATGTGTGGTTTGGTTTCTGTATGTGTTATTGCTTTTTCTGCTGGAATCCATTGATATTGATTTTTGTATTTAAAATGCAATGAACACATTTTAACTAAAACAACAACAATATTCTTAACAACGATATTACTTACCTGAAAAAACAATATTCTTGACAACAATATTTCTGCATTACGATATTTTTGTACCACTATATTTGCTTTCCCATATTTCTGTCTCCCAATATTTTCAACTCAATATTTTGTCCAAATATCCGCTGTACTATAGCCAATTTACCACAATGGTAGTAAACCATGGTTCACATTATCGAAAACCAAAAGCGGTCATCTTTACAATTTATGTTCAGGAAATAGAAACGCACCCAGGTCATATACTTTTCAACCTAGCACCATTATCTATTCTTATATGCACACTTGTAACTCCTCATCTGCATTTAGACCGAGTTAGACTGTTTTCAGTTTATTTATACACCGGGCCTGATATCTCATCCACTGAAATGTAAATCCCGTAGGATATAATGGGAATTATCGTTCGGTAGACGGGATATCCGTCACCTTTGTGACAGAGTAACCCGTCCGCAGAGATCTAAATCGGGCCCTTAGTGCTTTCAGCTTTTTAAGTTTCATGTCTTTGTTTCCCTCTCTGTGATGTGAACAGGTGATTACTTGTCAAAGTCTCACTCACCTGCACATCTAGATAGTTCTGCCCGAAGGATAAGACGATAATTCGCAACCTCTCTTAAACCTCAATTTCCACTGCGCTGCTTAAAAGCAAAAGGCAGTGAAATATGAAGCCCAAGGGAAGGGGGAAGTGGATAAAATAACAAAAGAGAAACACTGCTCCTCTTGATGTCCTGGACTCTTCCTACCAATCAGATTTCATAGCTTGTGAGCGAAGAACCTCTTCAAAATGGAGCGATGTCTTTTAACAAGAGACAAGATAAATAACAATTACCTTATTTACTAGACTTATATTACTAGACTTATATAAAAAAGGTTAACACTCTTTTCCTTCAAAGTAAATCTCAACTTAGTATACCTCTCTCATCTGGTGTTTTCTGCCACACCAGGCTAGGTGCCTTGGGGAAGATATGCAGCCTCTTCCTTAATTAACTAAATATATAATAAGGAAAAAAGAACAAAATGAAAAAACATATGGCCTATGCGAGTTGACTGTAATTCTTATTAAAACTGTTATTTGCGGAGGAGGAGCCAAGACGGCGGCCAATATGGCCGCATAGACGCCCGGCTCCGCCGCTCGCCCTCACCTCCCACACCATCCTGGCGTCGATCCTGCATCCCGATTGCGGCCAAGTATGGCTGAATATCTGTGAAGCCCGGCGGTGTTACTCCGGCACGAAATCTGCCCCTGATGGCCGAGATCCATCGCCCCAAACTTTCCGGCCCTTGCACTGAGTGAGCCGGGACCTCGAGTGGCGCTGCAGCCGGTGCGCGGCTGAACAACATTGGCTCCGACCGGCCATCTTCGCCCGGTGATCCAGACCGGGACTTCTGATTGGACGCAGCCAGGGACGGCTGATCGGGGATTGGCGCTGGCGCCCCGGAGCAGCCCAACAAAGGATTACGCCGCTGCCTGCCATTAATTGTAAACTCGGCTACACTTACCAACATTCGGCTGGGCTTCGCCCTACCCCATGGACTGCCGGCGACCGATGGATCTCCCTGCAATGCTGTTCTAAGGGAGCACTCGGATGCGCCCGGTGAGTGATTTGCAACGCGGTGGGTGTTTATGGTCTCGAATGTGCCTGATACGACCTGCTAGTGTGTTGTGGACGGCGATTGACTTCCTGGCTACCGGTGGGGCTTGCTTCTTTTCCTGCTCTGGGGTCCCTTGCAAGAGAGGCGCGCTACATTGATCCGTGTAGTGGCGATGGAACCCACAACGCGAGACATCCTACTGGCCCTCACAGATTTGCACTCCGCATTGAGGTGTCGCTGGATGCCCGTTGATGATTTGCAGATGGCGGCGATTTGTCCAATGGCGGACGGCCAAACTGTTGATCCGGAGCCCGACCTTTCCCGGTTTGCCGACGCTGAGGACTCCCTGAAATGCGTGCAATTAGACTGTGGACTTGGTGGGTCCTGCAGCCGAGCTTATGTGTTTGCTGACTTTCTCACCCTCCAACCGGCTATTACCGCTCCTGATTTTCATTACCCTGTTTTCGCGACGGCTAGTGTGTTATGGAGTTGCACTATCGCATTGACTTTTTTACTTTTCCTTGCTGCTACATTAGCTCCAAAAGTGACTGTGAACTCATCGAACCTGCCTTCCCACAACGTGCGGCGCCTTACTACCTCAGCTCGGACCGGACAAGGCTGAACCTGGACTTTTTAAGTACTTGCTGGATGCTCTTGGTGCCGGATTGTGACATGGCTTTTGGTTGTGTCTTGAAGTGAATGGGATGACTATACATTGCTGTTTGCCCTCCATTACGGTGGGCTCACTTGTTTTTCAGGATGGGTGGGGGGGGGGCGTGTCTGGGGCTGGAGCTAGGGCCCTCCTCCTGTTTTCCCTTTTTCGGGGTTCTTGGGGCGACAGGCATGCCTATGGGGAGGGTGGGCCGTGGCCTTCCGCTGCATGCAGGGTGGGGGGTGGGGGTGGGGCGTGTTTTTTTGTTTCTCTTTGTCTCTATGGCCCGCTTTTTCTTTCTTCTTTTCTTGTTCCTTCTTAATAAATCTTCCTTTTATATCTCTTTATAGTTGGAGTCGGGGGTTTGGGTTCCTTGGGAGGATTATTGCTTGTGTCCTTTTTATGTTGCAAGATCCTGTTAACAATGCTCGCTTCGTGAGCGGGCTACTGTGACTCGGTCGATTGTTCTCAGACTTATATCCTCTTGTTGTTTTCCCAATGGTGCGCTCAATTTAAGGCTACTATCCTGTCATGTGAATAGCATGGTGAATGATGTCGTAACATTGCCTTTAGTCTGATCCTTCAACTTTATTTTAAACTGGAATCCTCCCACATCCTGTAACACTGTTGACAATTTTGCTAGTTGATCCTGATTTAATGTGGCCGGTCTCGCCGGAGAACACAGTGTAATTATCCTCTGTTGCACGATATTTTGACGTCTGGATGTTATTGTTTAATGGCCTTTTGGCCTCTATTTGATTTGCACGCGATGTAATCCTGAGGTTTCCAAATAAAAATCTTTACAAAAAAAAAAAACTGTTATTTGCGCTTACACTTATAATCACCCATTGTGGATTCCAATATTAACCACATATGCTGAAACAGAATTCACATGATCTAACTGTTTCCAATTTTTCCATTAGCAAGTATTGTCCTGCGAGTGAATTATATACACTGAAAGTTCACCGTAGTTATTTCTGAAAGTTCAAAGTCTTTTGTTCAGTAGCCTCCATGAAACTTTTGTTTATTAGGCACTCCACGATGTATTTGGTAACATTAAAATGTCATTTCATATTGTTGCGCTTTGTTAAGAAAGTCAGTAAATGTACTTCTTACGATTCAGAAGTTTTTTCTGCTATCGAAATTCTAATTGTTACCGTTTCCTGTTTGATTTTCTTTTCTTTACAGGGTCCGTTATCCGAGTCAATGAAGGATGGGGAAAGGAAGGTGCAGGCAGTATCCAGAAGTCGTGGAAAAGGAAGAAGGTGACAGGTCTACAGGAAATGATCCTGACGGGAGGCGCTGCAGAGAATTCTCCGGCTAAGTCTGGGAGGGTGCTGATGCTGGATTGCAGATGAGCGGCCAACCGAAGACGAACACAAGCGTCGACTCGTGTTCAGCGCTTCTCTTTTATAGACGCTCCAGGGTGGGGTCTGATTAATGCATGTGTAAACGGCGAAAGAAAGCTTTACTGTTTACACGTGGAACGTAGAGTCAGAGCGAGGTGATTTGATGCTGCTTGAAGCACAGGGGGCCGAATACAATTAAATGGGCAAACTTTATAATGAGACAAGTAAAATAAGATTACAAAATAAATCGTATAGAAGTAAACATTCAAAGCTTATTTTATATGCACATGATTAATGAATAAAGGATGGAATAACCCATTAGGGCAAATACTGATTAGCTTAATGTGAGGTAAATGGACAAGCCCGCTGTCGAGAACAAACCCTAACATTACTACTCCTACAACTCAAATGTTGGAGATATCTTGTTCTCTGTGTGCATAAAAGAAATTAACTTGCATCAGATATCTGGAATTCAAATCACTGTGTGCCATCATATCTTTAATTTTCTATCTGTAAATCCAGCATACATTTGATTGTATGTGCATGCTGTGATATGCCTTCAAAATGGACTAACCCAGGGACAATGAGGAGACCACAATGATAGCACAATGGTTTCCTATGGACAAAGCTTTCATCTATTCCTACTATGGGCAATAAACCCAACCACACAAGTAGAGGGCCATTTCTATCAGCAGAAGTGTGAGCACACTATATGGAAGGAATTGTGTGGATCCCAGAGATTCTGGAACTTTTCCTAACAGAAATGTGAGAAAAATGCCTGACTTTATCCAAAGATTGAGATTCTAGTTAGAAAAACATAGAATCCAGGTCATACTACTTTGGACTCCCCAGGGTACCAATTAAAAAAAATAAATCTCGATTTGGTAGGTTTAGATAGGTGGTTGCCAAGTCCAGTATCATAGCTATCCACATTGCTAACATTGATAAAGTTTCAAGGCAAAAATGTGATGTCTCCATATTACCTTTTGAGGACTTTTACTGCAAGCACATGGCCCAGCGATGTAAGTGTGGTACTATTTAAGGAAAGAACAGTGGGACTGCTGAGAGGTAGGAATTTTGTGGATCCTCTTACATTCCAGATCTTTCCCTCACAGAAACGTGAAGAAAATGCATGACTTTAGCTAACGTTTGAGGTTTTAAGGGCATTCTGGGCAAGAAAACATGGTGGGATCCATACAAATCACAACGTCCTGGACTCAACTTACTTGGGTATCTAATTTACAGAAATAGCTGGGTTTTGTAGGTTTCCCTGGGTGGTGGCGAGCATAGGCTCAAATACTGTTGCCACCCACATCTCTAAAAGAGGCCAGTTTCCAAGGTGAAACATTGATGTCTCCATGTTGCATTTTTTGGGCCTTTCCTGCTGCAGGTGATAGGTCCAGTCACCAAGGTTGGGTACCATTTTCCCGCACAGGAATTTGACACACATGTGTCATTTTAACCAAAGCTTGAGGTTTACTGAATATTCTGGGTGAGAAAACGTAGTGGATCCATGCAAGTCACATCACCCTGGGCTCCCTTGTGTGTTGTTTTTAAAAATGCCTGGGTTTCGTTGGGTTCCCTGGGTAGCTGCCAAGCCATGGCCCAAGTACCAATGCTACACACATTGCTAAAATGGATCAGATTTCCAAGCAAAAATGTGATGCCTCCACGTTGCGTTTGGGGACTTTCCTATTGCAGGCCATAGGCCTACCTTCACTAATGCTGCCACGTTTTTATTGGGAGAAGTTTTGTTATTATGAACTGAATTCTTGCCAGTGTGCAAACAAAAAACAAATTTTGCACAATACCTCTGAATCACATGACAGAATGGGTAACCCCAAAGTCAGAGCTGTACAAATAACCACTATTCTAAGCTCCATATTTAGAGCACGATTTAAAAATGCATAGGTTTTATTCACATCAATTTTTCATTCTTTAAGTTTTACCACTTAAATGGATAAATGACCTGTACACAGCGAAAAACCATTATAAGCTGCCACTCAGTGGTTGGCTATTGTTGTAGCCAACATACATGGTATATCCCTGCAACTTGAAAGCTCTTTAACAGTGCAATACCTTTTTTAAATGTACCAATTGGCAACAAAATTACAAATCAAAGCAATATCACCTTTTTCTATTTTTTTACTAATTTTCATTATTTTTTAAATACAACTATCAGTTTCTTTCTGAGTTACACAAGTGACCTATTGCTGAACTTAGAATGTTGTCTAATTTTCTGAAATGTATAGTTTTCCATGTTCACCAAAGGGTTTCATACCTATTTCTGGATACCTTTTTGTGGAAGAAACTTAAAAAGGCTTTAAATGCCCCAAACATCAAAAAAAAGGCTTAGTATTCATGGTGGAAAAACCTCAACAGCTAATGGGTTAGAGGTATACTATTGGCTTTGCCAATGCCGGTTGTTATTGTTCTCCTATTTATATTTTGTGATTGTGTTTAACAGTTCACACATATCACAAAAATGAGGACTTTAGCTGCATTGGTGAAATGCAGCTATGCAATCTGACTCCCTGTTTTCATTCCATCTCTCAATTCATTTTGAACAGCTGCCCATTAGCATTGTTAAGAGAATGAGAATAAAGTAAACTAAAAGCCTGTAACCGTCTGCAACACCAAAGACGTTTGGTTCTAGGTCCACTGATAAGCTACTTATCAGAGGTATTGCATTCTGTTGGGCAGTGTTGAATTGCTGTAAAAAACTCTCTCCAAATGTCACTATTGTTGTCCTTCCTGATTTTTACAGAAATGCTCTGACTTTCAGCATAAAACATGCGTAAAGGGAAATGATGCAAATCTGTACTTGCACAGAATGCCTGCAGTAGCACTCTCATAAAATATGGACTATTGTAGACTGTCTCACACAGTGTAATGCCAATTTAAGTGAGGGGGGCAAGTGCATTAAATATTCTTTGGAAAGTGGATTATAAGTAGTGGTAAACATGCATGATTGATCAACCACTGGCAATAAGGCCACTAACACAGTGTAGGGCTCAGAATAGGTCTCAGAAAATGATTCCCATGCTCAACCCTTGGTAGCTGAACTGCAAGCAGGCAGACAGGCTTAACTTCAGAGTCAGGTATGCAAAGCATTTAAAAAGACCAATTCAGTAAATCATTTTGACACAATAAAAATCCAACACCAATTTGTAAAAATAGGGAATATGTTTATCTTTACAATGACATCAAAGTAAAAACAACCAATGTAGGGAACCGGAGATATGCATTTTTAAAGATTTAGCACTATATACAGATAGAAACCTATAGCACCTATTTTGAAATCTGGTGGCTCTAGTCTGGGAAAAAGTGAAAGTTTCAGGCAGACCACGATTGCAGTAGGCCTTTGTCAAAGTTTTGAACGTAGAAATTTTTCTGAAGCTTTTTCTGCCTGGGTTTCTCGATGCTCTTCAACAGTCTAAGTTCGGTGTGGGTTTGCCAGCTTGACTTTTGATAAGCTTCTGGTCAAACTCTGGATGTTGGTCCTCTGGAGGTTTTCAGCGTGACGAATTTGGGATCCAGGCCACCTCACGGTTGAAGGTGGGCGGCCTGACTCTCCCGGTGGAGCCAGTCAAGACTTTACCTTTGGACTTAGAACGTTTTCTGAAGCTTTCTCAAATGGGGTCCAGCGGTGCTCTTCACCAGGCCGGGTTTGGTGAAGGTTCACTGGCTTGCTTTCCAGGTAGCTCTGGGTCAAACTCTGGAAGTCCGACCGGCTCACGGTTGAGGGTCACCGGCCTGGCTTGCCATGTTGGGCAGGTCCACTTATGAAGCTTTTTTCTAAAGTTGCTCCAAACTTCTGAAACTTCTTCCTGAGGTTCCTCTGGGGGATCCAGAGTGGCCAAAACACAATCCAAGGGTCTGAAGTCTCCAAGATGGTCCTGGAAATTTTGGGACGTCAGTTCCCAAAATCCACTTGAACAAAACACTTACAAATCCACTGGACTCACTCCAGGCTGGGGATTCTTTATGGTGATGATACAGGTGAGCTCTGTTAACCTGTAGCTTGTAAGGAGTCTACGCTTTATTCCTCTTGAAGCAAGGTAGATCCACAGGGCTGTAGTTCCAGACTGTGCAGCAGGCACAGTCTGTCAGAGTGCAGGGTCTGGTTGCTGCAAATCAAACTTCCAGCATGGACCCTTCTTCTGTTAGTTTCAAGCAGCAGATCTGAGAGGCTCTGCCCCTCTCAGATACGTGTTCAGTGTTCTCTGAGGTCAAACAAGAGGGCATTTGTAATGGCTGGATTTTCTGTTTAGATGGGATCAGCCCCCAGGGGCCCCTGTGACCCAGCCAAAACGTACTCACCTTCCGTCCTCAGGACTCCTCTATATCCAGGCACCTGGTACCTACCTGAGGATAGGGAACTCGCAATATACAAGCTCATATTATTAAGAACACCACTAAATCTATAGGGATACTAAGAATACTCACCGATTACTAGGGATATCCATACCCTACACCACACTTATTCACATCAGTTGGTCTCGCGGCCACCCTGACCCAGACCGTTCTACCCTAGGGCAGATCTGACACACAATCTGGTGCGTCTACACACGGGCCTGCAGAACCCAATGCTCCCTTTTCCAAATTGTTCGCGATCCTGCGAAACTCCACGTCAGTGTCCTTCCTGACACTCTCACTTATTTTAAGCCACAATCTGGTGGATTTACACGCCGGTCTCCTTCCCGACGCTCTCATTAACGCCGCATATCAACGACGACCACATTCCTATGAACACCTATACATATATATATATATATTGGGATATTATCTCAGCTGTCTACTCGGGATGAAACTACAATAATAACTTTGAATATGGGTCCGGATTGTATAGTGTACTCTCTGCTCTTGGCATCAAAGGTTCACTCACTCCCTATTTATGTGATCACCACTTACCTGATTGGGATTACTCATCCATTCACGTGCCTGGCAATTACCTAGAAGCTATGTTTACCTTCAGTGAACAAGAATAGGGGCTACACACCAGTTTGTTATAAACTGGGGATCTTTTATTATAGTAATATAAACATTTATGCAAATCTAACAAAGGCTATAGGTAGAACACACCACTTAAAAGAGAAGGATTACACATAACAGGAACACTCCGCTAAAAGGGGAAAGATTAGACATAAAGTGTAGCTAATGTGATGAAAACAATATCACCTGATTAGTGTGAAGTCTTGTTCTAGCTGTCATCTGGGTTCCTCTCTCGTCTGTGCCTTGGCTCATCTCATGCTCTCTCTCCTCTCTCTCCTGCACTCTTGGGTACACCTCTGCGCTGATCGCTCTGTCTCTGGACTCCTCTCCCCCACACGAACTGTCTCTCCACCTTCCGTCTTCAATCTTAATGGTTCCTGCCGCTCTGATCACCGTTCATTCCACTATCTTATTCACTCTGTCTCTGCGCCAATGTCCAATTCCATCTGCTCCCATAGGTTAATCCACGAGCTCTCCTCTATCTCTTCTAAAAGTCATTACTTCAGACTCCAGCTATTCACACCTCCTCCTGATAAGCAACTGCTTCTGACTGCTTCCTTCAGTTCCAGCTCACTATTCAACTCAGCTCTTCTCCAGATTGAACCCTCTCTCTCTCTCTGCCAACTCCACTCCACTGCTGTACTCTCTGCTGGACTCTCTCCTCGACTCCCTCTCTCCTCGACTGCTTCCTGCTTGACTCTCTCCTCGACTTCAGCAATCGTCTGCCTTCTTTCTCCATTCAAGAACTGCACTCTATTCTGCAGCTCCCAGCAGACATCCTCTCTCTCTCTGCAAGCTATTCGGAGCCCCAAGTTGTTCTGGGCTCCCAGCAGTCCTGTGCTCCAAGCTGTTCTGAGCACCACGCTGAACTGCACACCACGCTGCAATGACTTCCAAAACTGAACTGACCACTCCTCCTCTCCTGTAGCTCGCTATTATGGATTCCTCTCCCCTCATGGAAATTTCCACCGGAGGGCTGTCTCCTACCGAATTCCTGTGCCAGCTCCCAGGCTTCCACGCAACCGCAGTGGCCATCTGCTTGTTACGTCTGGGCCCAAGAGAAAAACACATTTCTCGGATAAGAAGCAGTCCTAACTGGATCTTCCCTCTAGCACAACAGCCTTAACTGAAAACATTGCCTTTGCCCTAAAAAGCCTCTCTGCTTCCATCAAGATGGAGTCTCTCTAGCTTTAGGCCTGAAAGGGGTGAAATGCTCCTTAGCTCTGTCAGAATACCTACATAAACCATACCAATATGTCTAATATGTCAAAGCCAATAGGCAATAGACAGGTTAAAGTCAAGAATAAAGGCATATTAAGCAGCTATCCTCTTCTAGGTCTGGAAAAAGGGCTTAAAAGGGCCAACACAGGCTAAGAATACCTATACTAGATGCGAGCAAGAATAATGATCTATATCACTGCTAAATAAAGCCAAAAACTCTGCCATTACACTGCACCCTAGATCCTTATCTTGCGAGCATCTTATAAACAACAACAACCATCTAAACAAACATCAACATAATCTATCCAACATAGGCTAAGAATACCTATCCTAGATGTGAACAAGATTAAGATCTATGTCACTGCTAAATAAAGCCCAAAAAACTCTGCCATCCACCCTTAGATCCTTATCTTGCGAACATCTGACAAACAATAACATCTAGATAAACAAACATCAACACAATCTATCAACAAAACAAAACCTAAAAAACTCCCTAAAAACAATGACAACTCAAAGAAATTCCACCTGAACCTCAATTGTAGGGAATAGAAACCTAAAAACAAATCAAAGCACCCTTGACTTGAATGCTAAAACATATCTGAGATTGGATCTGATAACAAAAAAAAACTAACCAAAGCATCCTCAAACTAAATGTGCCTCAACTTCTAATGATAACTGGTGAAATCTAGTGATGTAGGGGCTTATGTGTTGAATGAAAACAGCAAGGGGCCTAAATGGGCCTACTTCGGACAACTTAAGCTAATGATGACTCATGAAACTAGTGGTGTAGGTGCTAATATGTGAGATGAAAATAACAATAGGCCTAAATGAGGCCTACCTGCTGACATTTGTCAATTTAAAGTGAAATCTGAGAAATACAGTTGCAAGGTCTGGGCAAACATTAATACATAATCATACTAAAAGACACTCTACCCAGAACAATCCAAATTTTAAGGTAACCACCCATTAATCAATCAAGGTGAAAATATAAGAACAGTAAAAATACCCCATGTCTATAAGATAGCTAATGTAACATCAAGCTTAAAACAACAAAAAACATTTTAAATCGCACGGTGAAACACATGTGCGCACCATCATTGAAAAAAGTCCTTCGTTTGGAAAAACTATAATAGGTGACATATTTTTTTTTAAAAGTGGGGCCTGCTTGTAGTGATGTCAAAATTGCAGGCCAGGGAATTAAATAACTTAGTCATAATAGGTGACACGTTTTTTTTTTGCTTTAAAAGTGGGGCCTGATTGTCCAAGGGATTATTTAATGTCCAAATTCTTCAGTGTAGGCCACCACCCTGCATCCTCGGTACTTCCTCCAATGTGGCCATCCATCACCCGGTCTGGTCTGGTCTGGTCTGGTTCCATCATCCAAAACAATAAACTAAAATAATAACATGAAAATAAAAAGCTAAAACAAATAAAGGGAGTGGGAGGGGAGTGGGCAGACGCACGCACGCACCCCAACTGCAGCAATCCTAGAAACAAGAGAAGAAGTATCATTATTCTTGTAAAATAAAATTTTCCATTTAAAAAGCACCCCGGGTGCCTTTCATTATTGAAAAGAAAATATCCTAATTAATTAAAAACATTCAAAATTTAACTTTTAATAACTTTTATCGCAGGGCCTAACATACCCTAATCCTAACTAAGCCAATCCCACCCTTCAGGGCAAGAGCCATGCTACAGTGTGAAAAAAAATTGTAATACTGACAAATGATGACAGCATCAGCAGGGCACTGCAAGCCTCCCATTTTCCCAGGTCTGAAAAGAAGCCCGCCCAGGCCCATCCAACTAACTAACTCCAAGGGAAGAGCCAGGCCACCCCGCCCTTAAATAAACAAGCCGTGCGCGGAAGAAAATTGAACTGTAGCCAATCATAACACACTGGGACGTGATCGAAACTTGCAGAATGAAAAAGCTCGTCTGCACAGACCAGCTGGTCTGCCAAGGTCAAAAAACAAATTTCACATGCCTTATTTTGTAACTAACAGAAGCTCGAATTTAACAAAAACAATTCCGTTACAGTGCATTGCCAATTAAAAAAGCTCCAGTTTTTTTTTTTTAAAAAGACGTTTGTCCAACTAACTCAACTAAAGGCAAGACATTTAAAATATGGGCACTTATTTAGGGTCCATTTGTCAAAGAGAAATAATTTGTAAAACAACATAAAATGCAGATACATTTCAACATTGTATTTAAGTTCACATTTATAAAAACATACATTTTCATTTTAACATTTTTCATTTCAAAGGCAAATAGTTGCCTGACACTAATTAAAAGCACATGTTACCATGCACAGTCGGACAAGATTTATTATTTTTAAACCAGCACATTCCTGTCTAGATGGAAACCCCTCACAGAAATAATTAATGAAAACAGCTCGTAGCGTGCACTCTAACGGGCTATCTTTGTAACATTTCTCTCATTATAAAAGAACACAGCTTTCTCCGTAAGGTTGATTTATAACCACATCAGTTCCAAGGTGAACCCACACAAATTCGTAGACGCATTTCAAAAGGAATGTGAAATGAACAGAACCCTTCTCAAAACACAAGATGTTACCTTTCCGTCAAGAAACTGACAAAGCACGTAGGCTGACCAAGGAACCAAAAAGAAAAAAAAAGTCAAAATCAAACCATCAAAAAAAATCCACTGACTTTTATAGTCAGGTCAGATAACCATGCATGTTGACAGCATGTAAAAAATAAAGGCTGCCATCTGAACTCAAGATATTAACCCTTTGGCAGCTCAAGCAGAATCATTTCCCAACGTCCATTTTTACATGGGAAAATCATTAGCACATTTCTTCACGTTTACAAATGACACGTACATATTTTCAAAAACGTTATCCCCAAGCACCCGAGAAAGATCCAGCTCTCTCCTGCCAAACGTAATGATAACATGCCCTGTCCAAGCCATGACCACATGGCGCTATTCACAAGCCATATTTACAAGACAAGCCTTTCACAAACAACATTTCCAAGGCGCAATGCACAAGGAACACAGCAGATCAACATGAGAACATGCACCTCACAAGTCACAATAATATGGCGCTATTCACAAGTCATATTTACAAGACAATCTTTTCACAAACAATGTATCCAAGGCGCAATGCACAAGGAACACAGCAGGTCAACATGAGAACATGCACCTCACAAATCACAATAATATGGCGCTATTCACAAGTCATATTTACAAGGAGCTATGTTCACAGAACTCCACAGATCATAGAACAATGAACACATTTCACATTGCACAGCATAAGCAGATGCAGCAAGCAATTGAATGAGCAATTTAAAAGCATTTTTTACACACAGTTATACAATTGAACCATCACATAGATGTAACTGGCTTCCTCATGTAATGTCATCCTTCAACTCTGACACTTTAAACACCAAGATGAAAACCATTCCTTCCACCCTGAATAAACCAAATGCCATGATGTAATGCAATCTCCTCACGCTGCAACTGTTCAAGCCAATAGGTCTAACAGGCTACATAAACTGCAACATTACGCCAGATGGAACTAGCGTTCAGGGCACTCCCTCAGAACACATGGGCAACTCTCTAAACACATGGCCAGGCACACAGGCTTCGTAAGATGCCGACTACGCCAAAATGTAATGGCTGGATTTTCTGTTTAGATGGGATCAGCCCCCAGGGGCCCCTGTGACCCAGCCAAAACGTACTCACCTTCCGTCCTCAGGACTCCTCTATATCCAGGCACCTGGTACCTACCTGAGGATAGGGAACTCGCAATATACAAGCTCATATTATTAAGAACACCACTAAATCTATAGGGATACTAAGAATACTCACCGATTACTAGGGATATCCATACCCTACACCACACTTATTCACATCAGTTGGTCTCGTGGCCACCCTGACCCAGACCGTTCTACCCTAGGGCAGATCTGACACACAATCTGGTGCGTCTACACACGGGCCTGCAGAACCCAATGCTCCCTTTTCCAAATTGTTCGCGATCCTGCGAAACTCCACGTCAGTGTCCTTCCTGACGCTCTCACTTATTTTAAGCCACAATCTGGTGGATTTACACGCCGGTCTCCTTCCCGACGCTCTCATTAACGCCGCATATCAACGACGACCACATTCCTATGAACACCTATACATATATATATATATATATTGGGATATTATCTCAGCTGTCTACTCGGGATGAAACTACAATAATAACTTTGAATATGGGTCCAGATTGTATAGTGTACTCTCTGCTCTTGGCATCAAAGGTTCACTCACTCCCTATTTATGTGATCACCACTTACCTGATTGGGATTACTCATCCATTCACGTGCCTGGCAATTACCTAGAAGCTATGTTTACCTTCAGTGAACAAGAATAGGGGCTACACACCAGTTTGTTATAAACTGGGGATCTTTTATTATAGTAATATAAACATTTATGCAAATCTAACAAAGGCTATAGGTAGAACACACCACTTAAAAGAGAAGGATTACACATAACAGGAACACTCCGCTAAAAGGGGAAAGATTAGACATAAAGTGTAGCTAATGTGATGAAAACAATATCACCTGATTAGTGTGAAGTCTTGTTCTAGCTGTCATCTGGGTTCCTCTCTCGTCTGTGCCTTGGCTCATCTCATGCTCTCTCTCCTCTCTCTCCTGCACTCTTGGGTACACCTCTGCGCTGATCGCTCTGTCTCTGGACTCCTCTCCCCCACACGAACTGTCTCTCCACCTTCCGTCTTCAATCTTAATGGTTCCTGCCGCTCTGATCACCGTTCATTCCACTATCTTATTCACTCTGTCTCTGCGCCAATGTCCAATTCCATCTGCTCCCATAGGTTAATCCACGAGCTCTCCTCTATCTCTTCTAAAAGGCATTACTTCAGACTCCAGCTATTCACACCTCCTCCTGATAAGCAACTGCTTCTGACTGCTTCCTTCAGTTCCAGCTCACTATTCAACTCAGCTCTTCTCCAGATTGAACCCTCTCTCTCTCTCTGCCAACTCCACTCCACTGCTGTACTCTCTGCTGGACTCTCTCCTCGACTCCCTCTCTCCTCGACTGCTTCCTGCTTGACTCTCTCCTCGACTTCAGCAATCGTCTGCCTTCTTTCTCCATTCAAGAACTGCACTCTATTCTGCAGCTCCCAGCAGACATCCTCTCTCTCTCTGCAAGCTATTCGGAGCCCCAAGTTGTTCTGGGCTCCCAGCAGTCCTGTGCTCCAAGCTGTTCTGAGCACCACGCTGAACTGCACACCACGCTGCAATGACTTCCAAAACTGAACTGACCACTCCTCCTCTCCTGTAGCTCGCTATTATGGATTCCTCTCCCCTCATGGAAATTTCCACCGGAGGGCTGTCTCCTACCGAATTCCTGTGCCAGCTCCCAGGCTTCCACGCAACCGCAGTGGCCATCTGCTTGTTACGTCTGGGCCCAAGAGAAAAACACATTTCTCGGATAAGAAGCAGTCCTAACTGGATCTTCCCTCTAGCACAACAGCCTTAACTGAAAACATTGCCTTTGCCCTAAAAAGCCTCTCTGCTTCCATCAAGATGGAGTCTCTCTAGCTTTAGGCCTGAAAGGGGTGAAATGCTCCTTAGCTCTGTCAGAATACCTACATAAACCATACCAATATGTCTAATATGTCAAAGCCAATAGGCAATAGACAGGTTAAAGTCAAGAATAAAGGCATATTAAGCAGCTATCCTCTTCTAGGTCTGGAAAAAGGGCTTAAAAGGGCCAACACAGGCTAAGAATACCTATACTAGATGCGAGCAAGAATAATGATCTATATCACTGCTAAATAAAGCCAAAAACTCTGCCATTACAGCATTCCTGTCAAATGAGGTGCAGGGCAACATCCCAGAGCATGACCTGTTCCTCTAAAGTGTGGGATAATGGTCTCCCAGAAAGCACTATTCTTCCAAAATTCAATATGGCTGAAATCTCAGAAGAGGAGCAAGAACGAGTAAAGCCAACCTCCAGTATGGCTCATTTACATAGCTCTCCTCCCCCTGACAACTGCAAATTCCTTCCTTAATCCTGCCCTCTAGCTTAGTTCAGAGGGGACCGGTGTAGAAGGGCTTGGTCTTTTATGCCTGTCCCCTTCCTCCTTTGCAGCTCATGGTTTATGACCCCTCCGCCTGCTCTGGCATTCCTGTGTAGCAGAACCCTCTCCTCCCAGATATTCCCTCACCCCAGTTGCCACTTATGACTTCACCAAAGCAGCCTGGCTAATCCTCTTAACTCTTTCCTATCATGGGAGGCCACAGGAAGGCTGAATTTTGGTGTCCAGATAAAAAAGTCATATAACCTCTTTTCTGTATATTTCAGGAAAGTTTCAAGAATAGCATATTGTTGGATTTATCAATATCATTCTCCTAGTCCTTGAATTATATTTTTTGGTCATCCTTAGCAATAGTTATGAGTTCATAAACTATTGCAATGGTAAGCCTTGTGATGACCTACCCCTGGGATACCTAGGGGAGACTTTAGGGGTCCTGAAAATGCAAAAATATTGTAGATCCTAACTCCACAGTGTTCCTAGCCCAAAAGTTGATTTTCAGTATCACTTTGCTACAATGAGGAAAGGGAAATGTGCAATTTCTATACACCCCAGGGGATATAAAACATCTTTTATAAGGGTCCTCTTTAGAAGTAACTTGCCCCCACCCCTGGGACTCCTTGGGGAGACCCTGGGGGTTCCTAATGTACCAAAATATTGTAGTTTACCAATAAGTAACCTTACCCCCAAAGTCGACTTTGGGTATAATTTACATTTAAACACTGCCCTACAACACAGGGCTGCTTTTAAAATGACCCCAGGCTCTCAGCAGTGCAGAAAGGGCTGCTGGCCTTTGAACTGCTATGTCCTAATATATACTAGGACATTAAAGGTAGTTTTAAATCCCCTGCCCTATTATGTCCTAGGGACTTATAGGTAGGTCATGCCAATCACAGGTGTACCCTAACCCATGGTTTGCCCTAATATGTGTGTGTTTTCACTGTGTTTTCACTATAGCACTGGCCCTGGGCCTGGTTGGGAAGGGCTGAGGGACAGTCAGAGTCAGCAAAAAATGGGGGTACGCAGGCCACAGGATGACTTTGCAACATAGCTCCCCCACCCCAAAAGGATAGGTGATGGATTACTAACCTATACCCTGGTGGTCCTCATCAGCTAAGTGGAAAACCTGGAAAGTCCAACCACATTGGCATGAGCAACACCAGGTCTGTGTTCCACTGTAAAGTCCATTCCCTGTACTAAAATGGACCCCCTCTTATCTGCATGACCAATCTAAGAGGCCTGTGGTCAGTTTGAACGCAAAGGTGAGTCCCAAACAAATATGGTCTCAGCTTTTTCAGGGACCAAACAACAGCAAAGGACTTAAAAGAGCCCAGGCAGTTACCACCAGTCCCAGTCAGCAACAACATGGGGGTGCCCAGGGTACAGGATGACTTTGCAACAATATTGCATTTGATCTTGATTTTTCATTGGGAGGGAGGAAAATGAAGGGCCCACTGTCAGAACAGCCAACATCTTAACTTGCAACCAAGTCCCATTGCTTTTTTGACTTCTACCTTCATAGTTTTCTCTTCTTTTGCTTTCTTCACTCTACTTTTTTGTTTACTATTGAGTCCTTCTTCCTCATTACTTCCGTTTTCATCTTATCTTTCCAACACGTTAATCTTCATTTTGATTGATTCCTGTTTATATCTATTCTCTTTATCCTGTAGTCTAGTCCCAGAACAATCTTTGTTCCCATCTTCCTCCAGTCCTTCCCCTCTGTCTTGTTGTTTTTGTTTGCTTAATTCATTTGGTAAAATGCAAAGTAGGTCCCATGGGTGTGAGAGCACTATACATAAATGGTAATAAACAAGAACAGAGTTTAAATATCTTGACATACAAACACATGGCACTGTAGGGAGCTATGTTTTGAGGAAAATCCAGTTCAGTCAATAATTGTGAGTACAAAAACAGCCATATATGTAAAAATGTTGTTCTTAAGATATATTATTTTCATGGATAGTTTAGGGATCCAGTTTATATTAAAAATACCTTAAGGTATATCACAGCTATATCTTTTATTATCTGTACCTCAGACATGGTTTAAATGTAAATAAACAAATTACGGGATGTTTAAGGGTACCATGGTCCATATGACCGACAGTAACCAATCATACTGTGGCAGGCGCTTCAGTAAATTTGGACACTACACATCGGTAACCATGTGCCTGAAGGAGCCCTGTCTAAATATGATGCCCACCAGCATATATTTGCCTATTGTAGACATTATGGCATTTTTAATATCAACTGAATATTTGGAAAATACAATATCTTTAGAACTCTTCCATTAATTGGGGTTGTGTCTGCCCTGGCAGTACCATCTTATGAGGATGCATGCCAAAATATGTGTGTGAGACCATCTCATTCAAAATCTTTTTTGACCCAAAAGGGGTCCAATAAACTGTGGCTAAGTTAGGAATAGGAAGTACTGGTTCTGTCAATAGATTCATCGCCCTTGTTTTGATTTATGATGTGTCTACAGAGGAAGTGCAGTGTATGAATCCTCTTTTCTCTCAATGTGATATGAAGAACCATATGAGCATGCCTATGCTGCATAAACCAACCTCTTTAAAGTTATCAACCGCATTGAGGGACCTCTCTGGACTTTTCCTCACTCAGAGATTATAGGTGGGATTTAGTGTGGCATTCAAGAGAAAGCTGGATGGCATTCTGAAAAAAGTCTGCCCATTCTTATATGACGCTCTATTTGCTTTTCACATTATTCACAATAATTAAGTGCCAGGGCCCTCTCTACAAGTTCCTAATCTGGGCTCTCAATTTTCCTTAAAATCCTGATATGGACTCCCAGAGGTTCTGAGAGTAATATAGCAAACGGTTTTCATTTAGGGTCAGAGGAACTCTGCTGTGGAATTTGAGTGTGTATGATGACTGGTGAGAAGTTCAGACTTCATTGGCTGGGTGGAGAAGGGTGGACAAAGAAGGCCTCTTGAGCTGGATCCTTTTCATCTCCGAGGCCTCCATGTAGTATCTCCACACCCAGAAGGACAAGCAGTTGCAGCATGAGTGTGCTGGTCATAGGGATGTGTTCCTTCCAACCTTGAGGAGTAAAACTGACGCATTTCCGCAGGTTGCAGTTGGAGTTCGCCCACATACCCCTGCCTTGTTTGGCTCTGCAGTAAAAAAACAAGGAGATTCATACCTCTGCATGACACTTTCAAATAAGTGTCACATGTGGACACTGTTCCCAACACTATTGTCTGGAACCAAATACAAAATTCAGTATCTGCCAAATAATGCAGCAGCCATTATCAACAAAACAATACAATAATGGCTGCAATTGATATACACTCAGTCATTAGCAATACAGCAAAGCTGTCATCAACATACACAATCAGCATTAATGAAATAATGCAATGATGCTGTAGTTATGAGCAATGAGTGAGTGTTTTATAGGGTATTTAAGGAATGAGATAATAAAATATGGGGAATATTCTCATGGAGCTATCGCCGAGTTATCAGCACTTTATCGCAGCCAAAGTCGTGATAATTCAATTTCCCCACTCACAAGATGGTGATAACAGCCCATATCCCCAGTTTACAGGTGATAGCAGCTACAAAAAACATCCCCACAGATGACTCTGACAACTATCGCTAATGAGATGCAGAGTAGGCATTCCCATCCAAAAAAGCAGCGACAACACCACTCCACAACATTCTCAACGATCAGCCAGATCGGCAATCAGGCCCGGACTGGCCATAGCGCGCACCGGGCAATCCTCCTGTGCGCCGCACGGGTGGGGGCCGGTTATGGGCCCCTGGGGGCCGGTTTTGTTACAGAGCCGTTTTGCAGCATAGCTGCAAAATTCGTCCCTGTACCAAAATCGGCCAAAAACCGGCCCGGCAAAGACCTTGGCGGCACCTCCAACCCCCCCCCCCCCCTCCCCGCCCCCCCCCGAGTGGGGAGGGGGCCAGCTGAGCACTTTGCCAGGGCCGGTTGTGGTTCCCAGTCCGGCCCTGTTGGCAATGAGAACCCAAAACTGGCGATAAGGCGCATTAGCAGCAGGAAACTATCATCTGCTCTGACCTGGTGTAAAGTCGGATGACAGTCTGCACCAGAAAATGAAGCCAAGGCCAGAGCCACACATGAAGGGCGACAGATGCCATGGAGCCACTGACCGTGCAGCTGGGAGCCCCAACAGGTCCAAAACTCCTACTGCCACCCCCCCCCCCCCAGCGCAGACAAAGACAGCGACCCTCAGACAACACATCAACCTCACAGACCCAACACCAGAGAATGCCATTGCCCACTACAGGCTCAAAAGGGCAACCATCCTCTGCATCCTGACCACCATTGCCCACAGACTGATGGTACCAACTCAGCAGACAACCATCATCCCTCCGCAGACAAAGCTACTGGCTGTGCTGCATCTGTTGGCCACTGGTACCCTCCATCCAACAACCACCAGAGTTGGAGGGGTTTCAAAGCCAGCCCAATACAAGTTCCACACAACGGTCATGGGTGACATCATCAGCTTGGTGCCCCACTATCTATACCTCCCCACAATGCGCAAGAACACCTGGAGACCAAGCAAGGTGTCTACGCCATAGCTGGCTTCCCACACGTGTGAGGGGGCAATTGACTGCACACATGTCCTACTTGTGCCCCATGGCAACACTGCACACAATAACCGCAACAGAAAGCACACGTATTCGATCAATGTGCAGGCAATAGTGGACCACCCGGGAATCTCCACCAACTTTGAAGCCAACCACCCAGGCAGTGTGCATGATTCCTACATCAGCCACCAGTCCATCATCAACCAGCGCTACCAGAATGGCAGCTACGGAACAGCACTGCTCATTGGCAAGTACCCAATGAACACACCACACACCTCAACTCCACAATCAAGCAAAACACACCATTGTGAATGCACACGTAACCAGCTCACATACAACATGCCAAACAACATCCCCACCCACCTGACACAACAGCACAACTCACTGTGGGAACCTGGGCTAGCCATGCACATCAACGGCACAGCACCTCAGCCATACAATATCAGATTGTGGGGAGAGGTGGGGACAAGGCATGTGCAAAGGAGGCAAGTGACCCATGAATGAGAATGTACACAATGCCAAGTGTGGCATGGATGTGATGGACAGACTGCAGTATGCAGAACATGCGCATATCCATGTCGACATACACCGCTGTTTTTTGTAGCGTAGTGGACAGTGGTCGCAACCATGTCACCCCAGCCAGTGGGGAAGATCAAGGAAATGTGGCTTGTTATGTCTCCTCTGTAAGAGTGAGCGAAGTGGGCTGGCCTTGCGTATGCCAGGCCATCTTAGGGGTGTGAATAAAAGGCACATAACTCTGGGCGTGGTCCTCTTCCGGAATGCCCAACATGTCTGCGAGGGTGGCGCCTCTCACTCTGCCATGAGGCCATCGCCGTCACCGTGAGCAGTGTTGCCTGCGATCCTGTGTACCTGCTGCACCCCAAGCCGCTGGTCCCCAAACTAGTCTTACCCGCCCCTTCGCACAAAGGCCTCAATGCTCACCTGCTGACACCGGTGTGTGTCGAAGAGGGCCCAAAATGCCAAGCCAGAGGCCTGCGACCTTGGCAGCCTCCTCAGACCATCAAGTCCTCTGTGACACAGGCCCGCAATACTCCTTTCTCATTGACGTGCTCTACCGGCATACACAGCCGACTAGTAGGTCACGCATTTGGAACTGAGTCACGATTACACTATGGCAGAGGACGATGTTTATGGCTGAGTTGAAGTCAATATACTCCCTTCAATGTGGTGTCACCAAGGTTGTGTATAGCATTCCAACAACACATGTCTGTGGGCCCTCGCGGACTACTGCCTTCGAGCCACACAGCTCTCGGGTAGGACACAAATTGGAACTGAGCATCGATTTTTCAATGGTAGAGTACGTATCATTGCACGCAAGAAGAGGTGTGAGAGAATGACGCATTGCAGTCAGGAGGAAAAAAGGATCATCGTTACAGAGGTGATCATACATTACCGACAACTGCCCTGGTGTCACTAACTCTGTGCATTGCGAGCCACCGACACGTGGCTGTGGGCCACTGCTGATCACTTCCTTCGGCCTACCCTGCGGTCGAGTAGGTCATACATTTCGGACTGAGTTTTGATTTGGCAATGGCGGAGCCCATATCATTGTACCAGCATCATCGCAGACTGCATCCCCTCTCAGCCCCGGTGCCACTAAGTCTGTTCCCCGACATTCATGGACACTCTCTGGTACAACTTCGGTGGCGTCTGAGTCTATGGACTGGGGGTTGTCTTCATCCTCATGTACCTGATACCGAAATGGTGGTGAAAACGAGGCTGTAGCATTCCACTCCTCCATTTGCTGCTTTGGGACAGCTTATGCCCTCTGCATTTAGCCCTGGAGGACACCCTCCACTGTCCCCTGCAGCCCTCTGCCACAATCCCCTGGGTTATCGACGAGGACCTGCTCAGTCAGCATGGTCCTGCCTCAGTGCACCGCAAGGCACTGTCCTGTGGCGGGGTGCCTGTGCTGGCCACTGTGCATCCGGGGCCACTAACTCTGTGCAGTTAAAGTCTGGGACCCTGTCTTCTAAGATATTGGATGGCCTCTGAGTCGATGGCCTTGGGTCATCTAGGCCAGGTGTCTGTGGCCCTGTGCTGTCCGCTGCCTCTGGCCTCAAATGCAGTACACCAGGGTCCACACATCAAATCGAGTCCTGATCGGCCCGGATGTTGCATCACCGCAGGAGGCACATGCCGCCACCACCAGGACCACCTCCAACCGCAAAATGCCAGTGTCAAAACGGTCGTACTGGCAGACTAACGGAGTTGTTCACACCTGTCATGGATGCCATCATCTGCCTGATACCCTGCTCAGCACTCCAGGTGCCACTAACTCAGTGCACCACAACTCATCGTCCATTTCTGTTTTGGTTGTGTGCTGTGTCGAGCTCACACAGCAATTTCACCTCAGGCAGTGTGGGAGACCAGGGACGATGATGAAGATGATGATGCACGTGTGTCACACCCCACTGCAACTGCATCATGAATATGCAGAAGGGACTCACTCCTAGACATTTTCTTCACATGATCGCGCTCAGCTCTAGTGCCCTAAACTCAGTGCAATGCAACTCATGGGCACTTCTGTTTGCTCATTGGGTGACCTCTGTACTAGTCCAGCTACCACCACAATGCTCCGCTTTTGTCTCTGTAATGCTGGTGTTTTCTGTTTCCATCTTAATAGTGTTCACTGTTGTATTTGTTGCCAGCACCAACAACTCCCTGAGGGCTGGCTTACACTCACCCCAAACACATCCAGCACAGTCGTCACTGTACCTGTGACCCTGCCAATAAAGGAGCCGGGCGCACGTGCCCGTAGCCAGTTCCACTAAATATCTGCGTGTGTCCGTGTGGTCATGGTGTGTGTATGAGGGCCCGGGCTCTACAACATTACATTGTGCTGTGTACAGCGGACGCAACCATGTCATCGCAGGCAGTGGGTTAGAGCTTAGATATGTAGCTTTGTCATCAGCCACTTAATAAGTAAAAGGAGATAACTGGGCCATTGTACGGAGGTCCAGCGTGGGTGTGTAAATGGTAAATCCGGGGTTCTGGGCGTGGTTCAGTACAGGAAATGTGCAAATGCATGTGTCTCTGTTGCAGTGTGGGTCTCCTTTGTGGGATGTAGGTGGTCCCTGATGGGCCTTAGACACCCCATATGTAATGTAGTTTGGCTTCCATGAGCTCTGACTCCAGCCTCACCTGTTCGGACACCTCCTTTTGTCATTCTGACATCTGGCATTTGAATGTGATGTGTGCCTTGTTGGCGTGTTGGGAGCCAGCCGTGGTGGCGGGTGCTTCCTGCTATGTGGTCTGTGTAGGGGCTGGGGTCTCCGCTATGTAGCTTGGCTGCCCTGCTCCTGGGGGTGGGTTGCCTGAGATGTCCATGAGCTGTTGTGGTGTGTTGGTGTGGTAGGTGTGGTGGTCGTCTCCAGCATCACTGATGTGTTGTCTGGTCTGCTCTGCTGGAGATGGTGTTTTTCCCTCTGCAATGTGAAGGGGAGATGCATGTTGACATTGCGTTGACATGTATTTTGGCGCATTGTTCTTGTTGACATGCGGACTGCATGACAATGTACATTGTGACTGTTGGGCGGTGCTGGCAATTTGATGCGGGACAGGGGACATTTGGACTACGTGATGGATGTGAGGTTGTACACGTACATATGAATCTCACAGTTTCCTGCCCTGTTCGATGTGATTGGCCTGTTTCTGAGCATTGAGGGGCACCAGTTGTGCCCTCTGTTGTGCAGTGTTGCTGTTGCACTTTGTACCACATTGTGGTGGAATGCACTGTGATTGCTATGTGTGTGCTGCACGGCGATCAGGGACATGATCAAGGATTATTGTGGGTGTGCAGTGTGCTACACATTGTTGTGCATGTGTGTCATTGTGCCCATTTCCCCACATCCCCCAGTCCAGGGTCGTTACTCACCCTGGTAATGTTGTGTCAGGTCCTATCGAGCTGTGTCCATACTCCCACCTTCTTGCACCATCTCCACACTGATGACTGTGGCCTCCATTCCCTCCAGCTCCTCCTGTGGCTCAGAACTCCCACCTCCTGTCACCGTTGCTGCCTTCCTGTTGGCAGCGGGTTTGTGCTTGGTGTGGTTTTTCACATCATGCCAGCACCTCTTGACCTCCTCGACCCTCCAACTGCATTCACGTAAGTCTCATTGTGGGTCAGTTGATGGTAGTGTACTGTCACCTCTGTGACGCTGATCTGGTTATGCTGCGGACTGCACACCGTCTTCATCTTCCTCTTCTCCTTGGCCTTCCCCGATCCTAGGTTCCTTGTTGGTGGTCTGTGTGGCTTGTGGGGTTTGTGTTCACCTCAGCACTCTGTCAGGGTGCATCCATGTTGCTACGCACTCTGAAATGTTTTTGGTGTGTTTTTTTGGTTGCTTTTATAGTGCATTTCCCCACCAGACGCGTGGGATTTGCAGGCCTGCTGCTGCTTTTTGCTGTCTTTTATTTCGCGATTGGCATAATCATCACTTGTTTTGCGTTCTTGTTCCGCATTTTTGTGGCGGCTTTTTCGCGAACACTTGACGCTCTGTCGGGGGCCTATCACATGGTGCCTCCGTGTTGTGAATACTTAGTTAACACGCATAGTTTTCCCACAATAGACTTCGATGTTGAAAGTTGATTTAAGCTAATTTTGTGATCGTTATCACACGTTCTTGAGAATATCTCCATATGAGTTTAGTTAAATTAAACATCAACTGATATAGCTAGATGTGTCAAGGGACATATGGGCTCTGTATTAGAAGGACAAGATGTCAAATATATGAAACACCTCTGGATAAAAACGAATTGAGAGCGATTGGCAAATACTATTAGCTGAAAAGATGGTGTTTGGTGCTGGTCATTTCAGGCACACATCTAAAAGTCCCAGTCCAAAGGCGTTAGGTAATGGTATGCATGAATAGCTACCAGCCTTTTTAACACAAACAGCCTATAATCACTTCCCTATAAATAAAGTTGGTTAAGGGAACTGTGTGCTGTGTTTTTATGCACTTGTTTATGTTTTGTGTTTGTCACTAGCAGAGATTTCTGCTTTCCACTGTTTGTCACAATTTTTGTTGTTTGTTTTGGACACTTCTTTCCTTTCTTCTTATTTTCTTTGAGAAGCAAGTGACTACCGATGATGAGACAGGGGTTTGTCTGGAAATTACATACCAGTTACCCCATTGGTGGTGTTTCTGTGAGGCGTCACTTGTTTCTCACACATTTTTTCTATTAAGAATTAAGTCCAACACCAGTGTGTGCACTCTTGCGACCAACTCATTTTGGTCACAATATTTGTTGTTCTGTGGTACTGTCGGGGAGAACAGGGTTGTCTTCTAACGTGGGCGGAGTACAGTGCATCATCTCCTTGTAAAGTGTATAAGAGAGTGATAGGTAGCAGTATATTTTGACTGCCCCTTCTTTAGAGTCACTGATAGGCTTTGACGCCTTTGGACTGGGTCTGTTGTTGTATTACAGGTTTTGAGTGGAGGGCGACCCTTTCCTTTTTTCCCTCTGAGCTCCTATTAAGAGTCTGACACATCTAAAAGTACCTGAGAATTTAATTCATCCTTAGGTGTGGGAGAATCATGTGCAAAGTCTTATGATTCTAACTTGTTTAACGGTTTCATGCAGGAGACTACTTGCAATATCTTTTGTCTTGTAATGGTAAAACCATTACTATAGCTCAGTCTACCACTACAATAGGTCTCTATCAGCTTGATATGATGCCAGCTCTGACAGATTAGGTGTCAAGAAAGTTCAACTGGCCCAGACTCTGATGGGATGGGAATGCAATGTTGAAGATGTTGATGTATGTTCTATGAAGAATTATCCAGAAATTAATCGGGACAAAAGGAAAATGGTACAGATCTACATAGAAGATCTGATTCACAGAGATTTTGCTATGAAAAGATATGTCTTTTATAATAAATGGTGGCCTAGGGCCTGATTTAGATCTCAGTGGATGGGTTACTCTATGACAACGGTGACGGATATCCCATCTGCCAAAATATAAATCCCACAATATAGAGTGAGATTTATATTTTAGCGGACAGAATATCTGTCATTTTGTGAGGTAGTAACCTGTCAGTTAGGATATGAAAAATGACTTCATACATATGGCCCTATATGTGTTAGCGGTCCATAGGATAACATGGGTTGCCAAATGGGCACTCTTGAGATTGGCAGCTTCTTTATGGTACCACTAAAATTAGTCATGTTTGGTATCAAAAAGCATGCCTTCTTACCCGACACGATTCATGTGCCCTGGGTGACATGGCATGCACTCAGAGGTCACTTTAGAGGAGGCCTCCTGGTTACCCCCAGCTTTAAGGTGCTCTAGCTGACCAGACTGGGCTTTCCTATGCCTTCTGCCTGGTGATTCCGAGGTCCTGCCAGGCAGTGTGATTGCTCCCAAGAGTCTGAAACAAAGGCAGGAAGGAGGTCACACCTCCCTCCTCTCCAGCTGGCTACTAAATTGTTACAGTATGCAGCACCAGTTGGTTCTGTGGGGGAGGTATTGTTTTTTTACATGAACATTAATTAATCACAAGCATTCTTAATGACATGGCGATCAATGACACTTGGAATGGGCAAAATACTATAGGACACCATCAAGATTGAGTTTGTAATAGCGATATGTCGTCAATCATATATTGTAAGATGATGTACAAAATAACAGGTCACAGAATCACACAGGATTGTTGAGAGACAAGAACAATAGTGGAAAAGAAAAAACAAGTGAAAAAACAGGCGTACAAAAAATGGTAGACTTAAACACAGTTGAATTATACAATGATACACAGAACCAACTGTTGCTGCATACTAATAGTTATCCCAGGTTCTGAGGGATACTGGGTCATCCAATTACTCTTAATGGTCTATTGAATTGTTATATCAGAGCGATGTGCTTCAAAGGCTGCACCACCTCTGATATGCATCTGGGCTGCCCCGCTGAGGATGAAACAGCCCTCCTCTTGCTCCAGGCGTGCTTGCACCAGGGCATGTTGGGAAATTAGATCTGCAGGGGATGCGCACCCCCAGGCAGGCTAGCCATGCCTCTTCGGTTGGCAGCCTGGACTACACACCTAAAATTGAATTCTGCCATCTTTAGGAGAGCAGAAATATAGAGTCCAGGATAGAAAAGGTGACCTACACCACCGATGTGGTCACCTCATGGAGGGACCAGATGCAGGGACTAGCTGCCCATTGACTAATAGCTCTCCCACCCCTAACTCCCCTAAATCTAGGATTGAAGGGACATCCCTGACACAAGAACCTCAGATCTGAACAACTTACTTCAAAGAAGGACGAAGAGGAGACCTGTGTCGCAGACAACAGGACTTTGCCCACAAGCACAAAGCAAAAGTGACATAGTTTGTCCCTGAGGCAGCAGACTTCGAACTGAGTGAACAACCTTCGTCGTTCGCTAAGACTCGACACTCCCGAATAGCGGGACCCTACTGGAAGCCAGAAGCACCCTCAGTCTCCCTTGAACTAGTGGCACTGGTCCCCTGCAAACTGCAGGTAAAAACACTCACCAGAGCCAAAGAATCGCTGCCCAACAGGCCCTCTAAGACATCGTCCAAATCCAGGTGGTCCATTGCATTGTGAGAGTCGTAGTCTCACCTGTCCCAAAATTTCAGGCCGCTACATTACTCCCACAGACCACTGAGGTTCCAGAAGCTTTTCATTTTGCTTATCGCTGCGAGGGCTTGCTCGTCATCAATCTGGCAACCGACTCCTACACTTGACACTGCATCTACAGAGAACACAGTGCAGCCATTATCTGATGTCAGCAGCTGTGTACCTGTTGTGTTTTTGCATTTTGTTTCTTGCAACATCATTTAAGCAGTAAAATCAGAACCACCCGTCGTTCCCGTTCAGCACCAAAGTACACCAAGGACAGCCTGAACAACTCTGCACCCAGACTTCACGGGTTAGGTAAAATTGATCTGGCTGTTGTGGCCTGGTCCTGGTGCCCGCCTGACTGTAACTCCATAAGGCTTCCCAGTAACTCGACTTGCAAAAGACCAGTTGTCATTATGGGATTTTGCCATTGACCACATCTTATTTTCTCCTAATGCTCTCATTTAATATTGCTTCACAAATCTATAACTCCAGGAATATATATGCTATTCCATTTGTCTTGGAGTCTAAATTAAGATAAAAATATACTTTATTTTTATAAATTGGAGTCGGGTTTCTCTTGTGTTCTGTGAATTACTTATCATCCATGTTGGGGCTTTGAAATACTTAACACATTTTCCCCTAGTAAAGCCTGACTGCTCTTCGCCCCTATACAAGGACAGCTAGGGATTTATTAGTGTGAATCCAAGGACCATCTTCGGGGTATCAGATTAATATTACATGGTAGGCTCTCCAGCCATACCACATAATATTCCACTTTCCTACAGCCAGTAACCATTTCCTATTAGATCAGCAAACGTTTTGTTGGCTCAGAGGGTACCACTGTAAATATCCATTTACATACATTTTTCAAGTGACATATTATTACCTGTTTTAAAAGAATATTATTTCCTACGCATCTTTCAAAATATTTTTGTAGGACTTCATAATATCCTGGGTTTATTAAGTTTTGCTGCACAGGAAATACATATATATATTTTTTTATCTGAATGAGTATTTAATATTGCATTTTCTGAGATGTGATTTGACGGAACTCTGTTTTTACTGTTTTATACAAACTGTGCACTTTAACTAGTTTTGCAGGTTTTGTTAAATAACTTAATTCAAAATCAATAAAATGTAAAGTACAGAAAAGGAGGAAAGTCACCATGGAAGGCCTCACATCTACAGGGTGGGTGCCAAGCAGGCGGCCACATATGCATGCTTGTTTGAGTGACAGACAGATCCATGTTTCTTCTTTTTTATTACTTTGGTCTGTTTCGAATAACAGTTTGGAAGCGTTATATAAGTGAAATGTTGCAGATTAAGGATCGCCTTGCCAGCCTTTAGTTTAGACAAACTGATTTTCCTTTGCAGCTCACAACTCCATGAAAGTGGGAAACAGTTGCCTTTTTCCATGCTAGTAACAAAGACTGGTCATCTGTGAAGAACTGGTGACTGTAAATACATTGTAAAAAAAGAACACTCTAATGAGAAGATTTTGATTTTGTTTGGGTGAACATTTACCATTACTCTATTACTGTTTGTTGCTATAACTGTTTGATGTATTTAGTTAAAAGCATAAAGCATAAAGCATAAGAGATTAGTAAATCGCACGGTTCCATGGTTAAATACACGTGAGATTATAAAAGCAAAACATCACAGCCAATAACATTTAAATACAAAACTTAGGAAACTGACTAAGGTCATTAACCCTAGGTAACCCGCAGAAAAGGCCACCCCCAAGTACATTGTATTTTGCTGTTTTAAAAAAGTGAAGCAGCGCGAAAGCATAAACAGAGAATTTGAAGAAAACATAAAGTAAGAATTCGTCCTTCAACTCTCCCCTCTTCTTGTAAGTACACACCTTAGAGCCTTTTCACGTTTCTTTATCAAGGCTAATTAAAAACCAATACAGCTCTCGGTAAAATCTGTTCAAAAATCTTGAAGCACCTGTTATGACAGAATGCCCAGAGACATGGTAGTTGGGAGCCAAGACACCTGCTACCTTATGTCTCACAGTATGTTCGGTTGTGTGCAGAACTAACAGAAAAAAGCAAATGTCGTTTTTTTTATTTAATAGGTTTTAGCATTATGCATAATTTGAAGTGGACTGGTTTATTGAACACTATTAACATTTCTCCAATTTGAATAGTTATGTATATTAACGACTAATACCAATATTTTTGATCTGTCATCAGTTGATAATGTAAATTTACCAGAGCCTAATAAGGATCTATAGCAAGCGTGTCTTCACAAATTATTAACTTTTAACAACTTTATTGTAAACGTTGTGTTTGGCTCAATACTTTAACTCCATTGTGCCAGAATTAGAATGCAAAGGCCACAACAAACTTGTTACTTTAGATTACGGTTCTAGTGTGGATATCTCATTCAGTCAAACACAAATTCCTTGAATTTTCATGTCATTTTTGGGGGTCGGCAGCTCATAGAATGAGGCCGAGTTCATCAAGTAGTTTAAAAACAAATAGATTATTTTAAAAATGCGCTAATCCTATCCCTACCTTATTTATTGCACTGTTCGCTCCCCTGTACACCTCCTGCCACCAACCCTATTGCATGCGGCTGCATAGTGCTCGCAATAACAAAAGCTATATTTCTGTAATCGTAGAAGATAGTTCTTCTGTGACGTCTGCAGTGTGACAGACATAGCACAGGGATCATCTTCTAAAAATATGGAAGCAGGGCATACCTGTGTTAAATGAGTCCCATGAGGTGAGGTGTTCGAATGTACAGTGACAGCTGCCATGAAACGGGAGGAACTGAAAAGTTTAGGTTTTGCTTAGCTGTGTATGGGCCATTCTAAAATATTAATGTATGGAAGAGACAGATATAGGAGGCAGTGTATGATCCCAAATCGAATGCACAAATATTCAAATATAGCCTCCTTAAACAGTTTCCCCAGTTTACTCACTTGTATTTCCAAATATAACTACATGTAGTAACAAACAGCCAACAATCCAGTACTGTGAATGACAAATGGAAAATGTATTGTTTCTTCCCCCACAATGTTGATGATAAAGTGTCTGCACTACACATATATTCAATTCAATGTATTTATTATGATTTGGAGCTCCCAAGAGATCCACATAAGCACATATATCCAATTTTTCAAATCAACCAACACTTAAAGAGCAAGCTATTAAAGGTACAAAGCATCAAAAATTCTGTTTTCATAAAATGAGACAAAATTGGGTGTTAATTGCAGAGAGGAGCAATACAAAGGCCCCTACTCCAAGTCACGGGAAGTGGTATTTCCGTAAGGTTTTTTGCAGAATTGTCACCATATAAGATGAGGAGGTCTTCTCAATAAACCCACTCAGTAAATCCACCTGATGAAAATTAAAACATTTTTATGTACGCTTTCCACCTGCATACTGGTGACAGTGCATATGCATGACAAGGGCCCAGAAACAGGGAATCACATGTGGGAACTGGACCAAGTAATTCTGGAACACAGATGTTAATCCCAATTGTGATGGTTAATAACTGGGCTAGATATGCAAATAGGTTTGGTATTTCTGGGCATGGTATCACCACACCTAAATAGCGGCCATCTTGGACTGCATCAATGTGTGGGAAAGCGCTTGTACTTTAGAAGTTAGGATGTGCTTTCAGAAAACTCAGTTGTCTCTGATAATTGGTTGGACAGGTATAATTACCAAGACACAGCTCTGATTAAGATACTGTGCAAGTACTGCCTTTCTCACAAAAAAGAACTGTCGGTCGGAGGCTTTCCGACCGACATCGTAACGAGGACCCAAGATAGCAATGCTTCTTCTATACATGTATATACATTTATTTAACAAATTTTGATGCACTGTTGAAGCGCTAAGACGCTGTTGCATTTGCGCACTTTATAAATGTATATCCTATCCTATCCATAGTTCTTTGTGAAATTTGTGGAAACTAAGGGGCAGATTTACTAAAATCTCATGCAACACAGCACAGCAGGCAAAAAAGCTGTGCTTCGTTGCGCTAGAAGAAGGGAGCAGGAGAGTGCTATATTTACAGAAATAAGGCACTATTCTCCCCTCTCCCTAGTGCTGTGCTGAAATAAGCTGCACCATAGTATGAGTGTGTTTTCGTGAGTCTAGCGTAGGTTTGGCCCTGGAAGGATAGTCTTTCAGTACAAAATACTATGCTCAGACAAATCTTAAACCTTTTCCCTCTTTGTATGTGTTATGTACAGTGCAGCCCACATGCAAACTTGTAAAAGAAACGAAAAATTAACGCATTTCTCCTTCATAGTGCCTAATTGAAATGGATGCTATTTTCTCATGTTAAAACCTGCCTACCATTTTAAGTAAATAGTGTTTAGTGTCAAGTTCAAGTTCAAGTTCAAAAGACCTTTATTCGAATTTCATAAAATTCACAAAAGTACCGATTACAGCAATAAAGCATTTATATATAATACGGACAGAAAATAAGAAGAATTTATACAGAAAAACATTTCATAATATCATAAAGAATTCATACAATAACTATACAGTAAATTTCATTTCATTTCATTATATACTGTTTGCATAACACCAATATGACTAGTTTCTAATTTCAGGGATTATCCATCGTCTTACGCGCTCGTATCGCCGATCTTAGAAAAGTGTTAGTGCGAAAGGTCAGTTCATCAGTGTCCAGAGTAAGCAGCGTCATATAAGATTCTTTAAGTGTGAGAGGTCTGTATTTTTTAAAATAGGGAGTTAAGAACCATTTAATAAATCTCAAATAAAATTTGCAGAAAAATAAAAAGTGCAGATCATCCTGTGTACTCACACCATCACAGGGACATGGAGTGAGATCAGCACTATGTCGGTACCCCGTAGGAAAAGACAGCAAAAATTTTACAGTTCCTGCCCTTAAACGGAACAATAAATTTCGCTCCCAGCTAGACATAGGGAGGGAGAGATAGGGCGGCAGAGTTTGCCTACAGAGTCCATTTCCTATATATTTCATAACACTTGATTTCTGGGATTCTCTTCCTGTGCGACCATTTCTGTAAAGTGCGTAAAGTGCATTTTGAACCTCAACTTTGTCCTTTAGTTCAATTGACATTGGGTCGGTGAACAAAGTGCCTCTATCAACTTTGTTAAGTGATTTAGAAACTTCTGTGAACCAAGGAATCTTCATACCATGTTCGCAATTTAGGCAGTCCTTAATGATATTTTGTGTGAGGACAGCAGCATCATTCCTCCAGATTCTAATCCAAAAAAGAGCTGGTCTTGCTCTAATGAAATCACTTATATAGGGAAGATTTAGTTCATTATGACAAATAAAATCAGATGAGGAAATCGGTGCGCCCAACACTTTTCTGCAGAAGCGGTTTTCCTCTCTTTGAATACAAATACTGCTTCCCGACCCCCATACCTCTGCTCCATACGTAGCGACAGGTGAGCACTGCAGTTTAAAAATCTTTAAAATAGCCTTAGTGGCACCAATTTTCTTTGGGCGAGGGAGGCTCAAAACAGAATTGTTGGCTTTCGAGAACTTGCTCGTGGCGTGGGCCAAATGCCCACTCCACAAGCTGTTCGCAGCGAAAACCAACCCTAAATAGGGAAATTTAGGAACAGATTCTAATTTATCTGTGCCTATTCGAATTGTGTTGAGTTTCCTTTTGCCCGGGCCACAGGACATAATAAAAGATTTTTTTAAATTTACCTTCAAGTCCAGACCCTCCATAAAATTAACAAAACTGTGTACGAGCAGACGGAGAGCATTAGGAGTGCGGGCCATAAGCACTGCATCGTCTGCGTATAAAAGCACAGGTAAAGGATTACCTAGAATCAATGGGACATCTGAGGTGGCTTTTTTCAAACAATTGGATAGACCATTAATATAGATGATGAACAACAGGGGTGCTAAAACGCACCCCTGTCTCACCCCCCTCCCTATCTCAATGGCTCCCGAGACCTCTCCACCCATCCCAATACGTACCCGTGCTTTCAGGTCAGTATGGAGATAGGCTAGAAATCTGACGAGAGTGTCATCAAGACCGTTGGATGAGAGAATTGACCAGAGCTTGGATCTATTCACAAGATCGAAATCGGGGGGGCGTGGCTTGGGCGCCGATGGTCGCCTGAGAGCTCGGCTCCGGGACTGAGCCCGGGTTTATCCTGTAAATCGGAGGCTGCGGGGCACCCCAGACCCCGCATTCTGCTGAGCGGACCGACGACGACCTGCCGAGGCCCCTGGTGGAGCTCGGATGAGGGTTGCTCCGGAGTAAAACCGAAGTTTGCGGAGTCGCGGAGTGCGACCCAACATGGCGCCCGGACTTCTTTGTCCCCCTGGTCGGACCCACTAACTTGGAGGAGCGTCGCAGACAGTGCCTTGCGCCCGACTTCGCCATCCCCGGCTGCTCTGTGCACTGGCTGGCTATTGGATCGGACTTCCCACAACGAGTTTGCACTCGGTTGGGTGGCCGGGTGGATGCCCATGTTATAGGGGACCCCGGGAGCGGACGCCTTGTGACCCAGGCGGTGGCCCGTCCCGCGACTCCGCACCTAGCTACGTCTTCCCGGCCGGTCCACTTCCATGGGAGGCGCGACACTTTGGCGCCACACGTCGTCCGGTGGAGTTGGTGACCCTCACCCCGGATCTCTAGCGGGTGAGCGGGCCTGCCCGGCTCGACGACGGTTGTCTCCGCCCCCTCATCGGTGCCCTCGGACCCCGTGGTGGTGGCGTGAGCCGAAGCGGAGAAGTCTCCATAGGCCCTGGAGAAGGAGGTCTCCCACACTCGATTTGAGGATCAGTAACCGGGTGGGTCGTGGTCGACATCGACACCCGGAGACGCCTACTCCGGGACTTTCACGGAGTGCCCCCGGCGACATGGGGAAACCTAGAGGAGCCAAGGGGACTACCCCGACCGCCTCGGACTCGGAAGCCCAGGACAAAGAGGAGCATGGGGACCCAAAGAGTTCTGGTGGCGCGTCGATGCAACAGCAGTTCGACCGCGTCCTAGAGGCGATAACGACCACGAGATCGGCCCTCCAACAGGACATTGCCCAGGTGGCGGCGAGCCTTGGCCTCCTCAGAGCGGACCATGGCAAACTTTCGGACCGGGTCAAGGAAGTGGAGAGCTCGGTGAAAACCTTGGAGCCGGCGCAGCGAACCTTGGCTGCGACGATGAAGGATGCCCTGTCCCGAATTGCGACCCTGGAGCAGAGGGCGGAGGATGCGGAAGGCCGCAACAGGAGGAACAACATTCGTGTAGTGGGCCTCCCGGAAAAGATCGAGGATGGTGACATGGTGACGTACTTGGAGACCTGGCTCCATGACACGGTGGCCCCGGAGGGGCTATCCTCCTTCTACACTCTGGAGCGTGCCCACAGAGTCCCGGCACGGCCACCGCAACAGGGACGCACCCCGAGGCCGGTGGTGGCGCGCTTATTGCACTTTCGGGACAGGGACTTAATCCTCAACGCCGCCAGACATAATGGTCCATTCAAAGTGGCGAACAGTCAGGTGAACATCTTTCCGGATTACACCTACCAGACTCAACGCAAGCGTTTCTCCTTCCTGGCGGTCAAGCGCGAGCTCAGGAGCGAGGGCATCCAGTACTCGCTCCTCTACCCTGCAAGGCTCCGTATCATAGTCGATGACAAAACTCAGTTCTTCGACACCCCGGAGGATGTCTGTGCCTGGCTCGAGCTTTACAGGACTGGGAAAGATGGCTTCGGCTCCTCGTCCCAACAGGCAGATGAGCCGGAACAGAGACGGCGATCCAGGAGGATCAGGAATCGCCGCGGCCGCACGGGAGGGCCCTCAACTGTAGAGACGTCGTCGGAGCGGAGGGGGGTGTTGGAAGTATTGTCGGAATTGTCGGGTGCACGGAACGAAGCCATTGAGGAGGAGGAAAACCTGGGTGAAGAGGAGGCACCATCGGAATCGGAGGACTCAATGACTGATAGTACCCATACACCGGTAATCACACCGAAATCGGTGGAGGACCTTTTGGATGGACAAGGGTAATGGGGTGTGCTGCCTTATTTTGGGTGGGGGCCCGGCAGGGGGGAGGCCGTGGCCGTCCATTGCTGCTGACATGGAGGGTGGGAGGGGGGGGGTGCCCCTGTTTCTGCCCCGAGAGAGGTTTTTGGCACTGTTTAGGGCTTGATATAGTCCTGGTGGCCTGAGCGCCGAGGGCCCACTGCCTCCGCCCGGCCCGCACCTGGCCCTTAAGGCCTTCCTACGGTGGCGACCGTGGGATTAGTAGGGGTTATTGGGTTACTGGAAGGCGAGGTTTGGATGGGATCTAGATGGCGCAGTTTGGGTCCTGTTCTGGGGTGGGTGGGTGAGGGTTTGGTTCGTTTTTGGGTTGTTTGGTTTTGGTTGGGGAAAATGGCCGCCATCAGTGCTGGGAGGAATGATGTCTTTTCTTTGTGGGGACCCGGATGGGGTGACTGTGCGAGAACGTTATGGGACAATGGCTGATGTTGCTAACTTGAAATGTGTCACTTGGAACGTAAGGGGGCTTCATACTATGTCCAGGCGCCATAAGGTCCACGCTTATTTAGTGCGTAGGGGAGTGCAAATGGCGCTGCTGCAGGAAACTCATCTGAACAAGGCGGAAGGGGCGGCGCTACAGCGTAGATGGCGGGGGCAGGTCTTTTCCACGTCGTACTCCGCTTATGCCAGAGGGGCGCTCATATGGATCAGGGCAGGGGTCCCCTTCCAAGTCACGAGAACAGTGATAGACCCGGAGGGGCGTTATGTGGCCATCTCGGGCACCCTAGGAGGGAGGGACTTGAACGTTTGCTGTGTGTATGCTCCTAACATAGACCAGACTGCCTTCCTTTCCAGGTTATCGGGCTCGTTGGCCCACTTCTTCTCCGGGCCCCTCCTGCTTGGAGGAGATTTCAATTCTGTAGTGGACGTAGACATTGATCGCTCTCATCCGCCGCTTCCCGATTCTCCGGTTCGTCGCACAGCTAAGGGTCGTCAGGATTGGCAGACCCGCTGGGGTTTGACGGACATCTGGAGAGCGCATCACCCCGCATCTAGGGATTATTCATATTTCTCGAGCCTTCATGAGTTGCATGTCAGACTTGATGGCTTTCTTGGGTCGCCCGAACTGGTTTCGGCAGCGGTCCGGTCTGAGTACTTGTCCGGGACCATTTCGGACCATAACCCCCTCCTGCTGGACCTTCGCTGGTTCCCCGGCCCGCCGGCGGTGCCCACCTGGAAGCTGCGACCCGAGAACCTTGAGGACAGTGTTTTCAGGGCGGACCTGGGGGACAAGGTTTTAGAATATTTTGCATCCAACGGCGGCACCGCGAGTACCAGAGCGTTAGAGTGGGATGCTTTTAAGGTAGTGGTGAGGGGTTACTGTATTTCTAAGAAGGTGGGCATGAGGCGCGTTATCCTAGCTGACTTAGATGCAGCGGATCGGAAACTCCGCGAGCTCGAACTTCGCCGTCCGGGACACCCGGAATTGCAAATACAAACGGCGGAGGCGAGGGAAAAGGTGGCCGCAGAGGTCGAACGGCTCCGCTGTTTTGACTATAAGGCCTACACGGTCCGATCCATCGCGGAGGGAGACAGATCGAGCGCGTTGTTGGCGTGGTTGGCAAACCCTACGCGCCAGTCCCAATTGACGACAAGTATGCGTAAGGCAGACGGAACCGAGGTACACACCCAACCGGAGATTCTTAGCTGCTTCCGGCAGTATTACAAATGTTTATACCGTAGTCGCTCCGCACGAGACCCTGACCGGCTTGATGATTATCTACGTCCACTGGAGCTCCGCACGGTGGAGCAAGAAGTGGCGAAAGCCCTGGGATCCGACATTGAATTGGGGGAGATCCGCGGGGCCATTAAACGGATGGCGAGAAACAAGACCCCGGGCCTGGATGGCCTGCCAGTGGAGTTTTATGCAGCTTACGCTGACCTCCTAGCCCCTCGACTATTGGTGGTCTACAGGGAGGCGAAGAGGCTGGGGCGACTCCCGAGCTCGATGTGTGAGGCGTTGGTGGTTCCTCTCCTTAAACCAGGCCGAGACTCGTCCGACCCGGGGTCTTACCGTCCCCTATCGATGCTGACGGTGGACTATAAAATACTGAGCAGCATCTTGGCCTCGAGGCTGCTGGGACACATGAGTTCCCTGGTGCATGAAGACCAGGCTGGTTTCATCCCACGGCGGAACACAACTATGAATATTCGCAGATTGTTCCGTTTGCTAGGGGAACCATTCGTGGATGCCCCGTCCCCGGTCGTCCTGTCGGTGGACCTAGAGAAGGCTTTTGATAGCCTGGAGTGGGACTACCTCTGCTCGGTGCTGCGGAGATTCGGCCTCGGGGAGGGCTTCATCAGGTGGACCGCGGTTCTATATGCCTCTGCATCGGCCAGGGTCAGGGCGGGACCACTGATTTCCTCGCGGTATCCAGTAGAACGAGGCACGCGGCAAGGGTGTTCATTGTCCCCGCTTCTCTTTGCGCTGGCGGTGGAGCCACTCGCGCTGCACCTTCGATCGGGTGCCCACTATACGGGCTTGTGGACACCTGCGGGCCCGCATTATGTTTCGCTGTATGCGGACGACCTGTTGCTCTTCCTGGAGGACCCGCTCGACGCTTTACGTGGAGCGGCGGTGGCGCTCACAGAGTTCGGGGAGGTCTCGGGCCTCCGAGTGAACTGGCCCAAGACCTGTCTTTTTCCGATACGCAGGGGCACTCCCGCCCCTGCCCTAAGTAGGGAGATTAGGTGGGAACCCGACTGCTTCAAATACCTCGGGGTATTTGTATACCACGACCAGCCCGATCTCCTAGATGGGAACATTGCCCGCAGCATTCGAGCACTCCGAGGCAGCATGGCCTTTTGGGCCACGCTGCCGCTCTCGGTGGCGGGACGGATCGCCCTGCTTAAAATGGTGGCGCTTCCCCGGCTATTATATTACTTCCGGACTCTACCGATCTGGGTCCCGCCGGCCACGTTTCGACTGTTACGCTCCATGGTGGTCGGATTCCTCTGGGGTTCGGGCCGCCGGCGGGTGGCACTCAAAACCCTGATGAGGCCGAAAGACGAGGGGGGGCTCGCGGTGCCGGACTTTGAAAAGTATTATCTGGCGGCGCAGCTCCAGACCTACACCCAGGAGATCGCCAGGGAATTCCGGGGCCCGGAAGACGGGAGGGGGACGGGCATGGCCAGGCATGTTCTATCCTTTATAGCGCTGCGACAACGTTTGGCCCTGCGGGACTTGACGATGGAGGAGCGGACTATCCGCCTGTGTTGGAACCGGGCCCACGCCCGGGGCCAACTGAGGATACCATATGCGCCTGAAATACCGTTGGGGATGTTGACGGCCCTCCCCCATGGAGGGGATTGGTCACGCTTGGCGGCCTGGGAGGACGCCGGCTTGCAGCTGGTTGGGGATCTGTACGAGGACGGAGCGCTCTTGTCCTTCCAGGATCTTATTGACCGCTTCGAGATCCCCCGTGGTGACTTTCTGCTACACTCAGCCATTGCGCGAGGGATCCAGGCACACTGGAAGAACGGGCAGGAGGAACCCCCCTTATCTCAGGTGTGCCAGTACGTGATGATGTCGGCGGGCACGGTGAAGGCGGTCACTTGCCTCTACGGCAGGTTGATTAACGAAGGGTTGGCTCCGCTCACCACTCTAAGAAACCGCTGGGAGGAGGACATTGGTAGGGAGATCCCGGAGACGACTTGGTCCCAATTAGTGAGACGAGCCTGGAAGGGCACACGCAACGCCCGTTTTCAGCTGGTCCACTATTACGTTCTCCATAGAGCGTACCTGACCCCGGTGAAAATCAGGCGGTATTTTGCCACGAATTCGGCGGCGTGCCCTAGATGTCCGGCTCAGGAAGCGGACCTCCTACATATGTTATGGGCCTGTCCAGGTCTGTCATCTTACTGGCAGGAAGTAGAGACGACCCTGGAGGAGGTGACGGGGAGATCCTTATCATTCGATGCGGCGGTGGGGCTCCTGCACTGGTTCCCCCATACCCCCAGGAATAAAATTTCTAGTAAATTTGTCGACCTAGGGCTCCTCCTTGCTAAACGAGAGGTGACCAGGAACTGGAAGGCATGAGTTGGTCCGACAGGCAGCAGGTGGCACAGTGAGCTTTTGAAATGGGCGGCGGGGGAGAGCGCGCTGAGATATCAACTAGCTTGGAGGCAACGCAATGAGAAGGCGCAGGAGGCCGCGTTGGAGTGGGAAATGTTAGTGCAGGCCCTTAGGGATTATTGCGCCCCCAGCGACTCCGAAGGTGAAGGAGCGACTCGCCCCGAGTCCCGGTAAACGTTTGTACTGATAGTTCTATTGCTTTCCCCGTGGGTCCCATGGCAGATCCTGTGTAGGTGGCTCCCTGGCGCTGATGGTGGGGTTGGGTGGGTTTTCTTTTGATTAGTAGTCCTTTGAGGGGGGGGGGGTTTCTTTTGGGTTTATAGGCTTGTTTAGAAAAGCAGATGACGGACAGTGAATTATCCGGACCAGCTCAAGCATCCTACTGATCCCCCATTGCATTTCGCCGCCCGACCCCAGGGTTGTGGGCCAGATGGCTGTGTTCGGAGCTTACGGCGGGGGGCCAGAGGGTTTTATTCTGTTGATATTGCTTATGATACAAAGCTGGTCGATATTGTAACGATTTACTAATTCCTGCAATAAAAATATATTTAAAAAAAAAAAAAAAAGATCGAAATCGGATGAAAGATCCATAAAAGCAAGGTAGGTAGGAGATGAGCGGGCAACACAATATTTATCAATTATCAATTTCAAATTTAGACATTGCTCCACTGTTCCTACCCCACTCCTGAACCCCATCTGACAGGGATCTAAAAAGTCAGTATCAACCGCCCATTCCAATACCCTATTATAAATTATGCGTCCTAGAACTTTTAGGGTGTTATCCAAAAGGGAGATGGGACGATAATTCGCTGGATCTGACCTGTCTCCCTTTTTATAAATTGGGACAATAATACTGGTAGCCCAAGTAGCCGGCATGGCTGCTTTTGGGAGACTATTGAAAATGTTAAGGAGTATTGGTGTCCACAAATCGACATTATATTTAATGATATCGATGGGGAGGCCATCTGGTCCAGGGGCCTTGTTTCCTAAACTCTCTTTTATGGCTATTTTAACTTCATGGTCCAAAATCTTCAAGCCATCCAATTGGCCTGAATTGGAAAGAGAATACTCATCAGAGGGGGCTGCATACATTTTGGAGAAATGGCTCTCCCATGCTACACTTGTTATATTACAGCTAATTTGGGTGAGCTCTTTTCCCATTTCCCTCGTTTTCCTGACAGCGGACCAAAATGGGCCACTGCCACCCAAGTTCGCACTAATTAACAAAGAGACCCAGTGATTGGACAGCAAATTAGCCTTCCTTTCCGATATTTTATCTTTATAATTTTTTCTGGCAGCTTGAACAACAACTTTGCACCTTGGTTTGGCAGAGAGTGCCTTTCTTAATTCTCTGTTGGCCAAGGAGCAAGATGAATCAAACCACTTTGGCTCTTTGCGTTCCTTGGGAAGTGGGACTGACAGGAGGGTTTTAATGGTTAAACATAATGCCTCAAAATCTGCAATTAGTTTATCATGGTTTCCACTAGGGAACAAGCAAGATTCTATCAGATGTGGGTGTGTCGTTTGTACACTGTCTAAAATGGCCCCACAATCAATTCCCCTCCATTTTAATCGAAGACCATCAATTGAGGGTGTAATATCCCTTGCGCCATTTAAATTCATAAAGATTTGACTAGATGCAAAATTTAAAATCACCAGCAATGGATTATGATCACTAAAGGATGTTTGTACCACAGAGGTTTTTAATATACAGTCTGTTAACAGTGGTGACGTGAAAACATAATCAATAATGGAACTGCTATCCCTGCTGATAAACGTGGGGGCATAAGGGAAATTCATATTATACCCTACTCTCATAGCATCAGCAAGGTCAAATTCGGTTAATATTTTGAACAATTCCGATCCCCTGCGATCTACTAAGTCAGGGTAGATAGGATCATCGGACCCATAATTCTCTGTTAATTTCACATTTAAATCGCCCCCTATTAGAATACCAGTCTTAGTGTCTACTGATAGAGAACATTCAAACATACTTAAAACCTTGGATAATGCCAAAAAATTCTTGTTCGGTACACAATAAAAATCATTATTATAAAAATTGATTAAATAAATCGTGGTCTTTGACTTTGACTTGTATTCAAGAATTTGGATGTTAGGGTTAACAAGGTTATCAATCTGCAGGTCTCTGATTGTACCACCTGCCAGAATTCTAATCCCAATGAATAAGCCACCCACTGCTCGGCCAAAACTAGGTTTAGGTGATGTTAAACTGAAACAGTGATAGCCCTCTATGTACAAATTCCCAACAGCCCATGTTTCTTGAAACATAAGAATGTCCACATCATTAATTATCTCAATCCATGCAGGGTCCGACAACTTAGATTCCAGTCCTGCAACATTCCAGCTTAAGATTGATAAACCATAGGTAGTACAACGTTTGCCAGGTCTACTCCCAATATTCCCTGTTTTATGATGGGTTATTTTATAAGAAATGGGCAAAATACTGTTGGAAGACAAGGTTTCTATAGGGCCATTCAGATCCTGACAAACTACAGCTGGAACTGAAGATCCCTCTGATTTACTGGCTGCAACTTGGCCATACATCTCATTTTTGGCCAATGTACTCAGTCAGTCCTGTTCATCTAAATTAGAAAAATATTCGAACCGATTATGGGTAGGAATATTAAATGTTATCTGTGTAAACTGATAGGGGTCAGGAACTGGGTAAGACCTATCTCTATAGTTGTATTGGTGCATGGTTGGGAATTGTGGGCAATGCGGAGGATGGGGAATGGGGATTGACATTGAGGCCTGATTCCGCCAATTGCGGCTATTCATGTGATTAACGTTGGGCTTCTGGTTCTGAATAAAAAGCGGTGATTTAATCCTTGCTCCAAAATTCAAATCTTGATAAGGAATAATGGGGTAGTTCATCATAGCTTGTTCAGGGGGTATCAGATGTCTGTTGAAATAGCCTAATGGAAGTAGTGTAGTGTTGAATTCCCAGGGTGAGGGTGATGGGGCGCTGGCAAGTGTTTTCTCTGCCCATTGAGGGCTTTTAAAGCTTATAGTAACGCAGTCACCCTCAAACTTTTTCCTGAGTGGGCCTATCCAGCCCACTCGCTGAGTGTTAATGATCTCCCTTGCACCATCAATGGGAAAATTGCAGTTTGCAATTAACCAGTGTAAGGTTTTATTTTTAAGAGATGTGGGGGTTTCGTCCTGGTCCTTCCTTAATTTAGAGACATTTACTAGCACCAGTACGTATGCTCCGCATTCCGGTGGAAGGTTAATGCGAGAGGGGACTTGCCTAATAGTTTTTTGTAGCGGTTGGGCCGTGGAGGAACTACTTGCGGGGTTCGCAGGTTGGCCTGCAGTAGTCCCATTTAATTGTTTGGTATTATGGTCCTTCCTTTTATCTGAGGCTACATTGTTGGTACTAAGGGTAGCTGTTGGCTGACTAATGGTTGGACCCTTTGGTGTCGCTAATGTGGCTAATGGGACTTTGGGTGCAATATTAGTATTTATAATTGGTGCTTGAGAAGTGTTAGGTTTGATGCCTACTATTTTGGTAGAACTGTGATTTGTTGCACCATTTGCAGCACCTTCTTTGAATAGGTTCTTGATAGGGGTACTCAGTTCGGCTATTTGCTTTTCGATCCGAGTAAGCCTACTTTCAATGGGAGATAAGTAAATACTTAATAATTCACCCAACCTTTCCAGCATGCGGTTGTTTGCATTTTCAATGTTATCGTTAATTGTATCATTGTTATCTAATATTCCACCCTGCTGCTCCTTCTCTCTTTCATCCCCCTGATTAGTCTCCGTAGCCCTACTCATATTTTGGTTGAGGTTGGAATTGGTACCTTTCCCAGTTTTTCTTTTTATCAGGCCATGTTTCTTAACCTTTGTGGACCGGGACTTCGGTGCATATGGTTTTTGTTTTTGGATAGCGCCCTCACGTCTACCTCTTAATTGCCTTGTATTTTCAACAGATATTACTTCAGGAGTGGGATTGATAAGCAAATCTGGGGTCTTCTCCAAATCCATACTAATATCTGTTTCTGAGTCTATCAGAGGAATAGAGACTGATAAATTTACCTCACTTGGGATGGTGTGGATATCAGCGCATACATTTACTAAAGATCTGATATTGTTGGGCAAAACCTGAACAGGTGTGGTAGCAGCAGCGATAAGACCAAGGGAAGAACGTTTGGCGTGGGCCAGATCTTGTGAGACCCTGCTTTCTAAAAGAGAAATACCCTGGTTTATAGCATCGTTGGCCTTAGTTATGAAATTATCGATAGGGCCAATTACTGATCCACCCCCCGCAGCAGTTGTTTTGCTGCAACTGCCCCTTGGAGACATAATAGTAATGGCATATGCTGGTCCAAGAACAATGTGAGCTAACGTCTGTTATACAGGCAATAATAATGAACAGAGCAAGTACGAAGGACAAAAAGCTGGGAGGAGAAATGGGTTACCACTCAATGCACAGAGCAAGATGACTAAGGATCAGCATGCAAGTGCTCCCAGCTACAATATGAAACAATAATGTCAGTAACAATAGTCCTCAAGATGACTATGACTACCCAGGCACGTAGGCTAGAATTAAACAAGTACATTACGGGGATAATGTTAGGGAGGTGGCCCCGCCCGTCCTCCTCGTGCCTCTGAGGGCCACAGAGGGCCCGCCCTTTGCCCGGGCGCTCCCGCGGTCGCGATTCGCGGGGCGAGAGGTGCTCCTCTGCTTTATCGCGCCTCCGGGCGCTCTGTTCTGACTCGCAGAGACCACGACCACCGGGGCACCTGGGGCTTGTAGTTCTGCCCTCTCGGCGGTGACGGCGGGGTCGGCGAGGGTGCTGGCTCGCGTTGCTGAGCTTTACTGTACTCCTTCGCTGGAGCGGTCAAGGAGCCTGGCGCTGTTTAGCCGTTTACCTCACGGCAGGATACGTCCTGGAAGTGCCCCCGGTGTGCGCTCGGCGCACCTCTGCTTTATCGCGCCTCCGGGTGCGCTGCTCTGACTCGCGGAGACCGCGACCGCCGGGTCACCTGGGGCTTGTAGTTCTGCCCTCTCGGCGGTGGCGGCGGGGTCGGCGAGGGTGCTGGCTCGCGTTGCTGAGCTTTACTGTACTCCTTCGCTGGAGCGGTCAAGGAGCCTGGCGCTGTTTAGCCGTTTACCTCACGGCAGGATACGTCCTGGAAGTGCCCCCGGTGTGCGCTCGGCGCACCTCTGCTTTATCGCGCCTCCGGGCGCTCTGTTCTGACTCGCGGAGACCGCGACCGCCGGGGCACCTGGGGCTTGTAGTTCTGCCCTCTCGGCGGTGGCGGCGGGGTCGGCGAGGGTGCTGGCTCACGTTGCTGAGCTTTACTGTACTCCTTCGCTGGAGCGGTCAAGGAGCCTGGCGCTGTTTAGCCGTTTACCTCACGGCAGGATACGTCCTGGAAGTGTTTAGTGTCATAAAACTTGGGTGGTTGCATGGGAACTCCTATGCACCACCCATTGTATACCCCTTCGGCGCTAAGTAATGCAAAGCAACACATAGCTCTGTAAAGCAAATTAGTTTACTTTTGTGATGCAAACATGGAGATAAATCTTAATATAGGTGAGCTATTGCTTTGACAAAGTACAATGGCTAAAGATTCACATGGCACTGATGTAACTGCAATTTAGAGAAATACTCAAATCCCATTAAAGTAATATTTAATTCTCAAATATTTCGTAGAAAAAGACGATTTATTTTTGGCATTATTGCAAACTTATGAATCAACTTTTCTAAATATTTTTAAGCATTCCTGTTCATCTTTCTCTAACATGTAATATTTTGACACATCTTACTTGCTCAAAAGTATTGAAATGTAATACAGGATTGCTAATTGGTACCACATACTAAAAGTTCTTCTAAATTGTGGAAATCGTTAGTCCAGGGAATAATTTGGTTTAATATGCAAGATATGGATTTTCCTCCGAGAAAAAGTTGTAACACTAAAGCAGGTGAAAAGCCTTTGTTAATGCCTGGGGGAGAAAATGCTTCAGTTATAGACTCCTGTTAATAAACAGACTGAATTAATTAGTTTCCCTAATTATCTGTGCTGTCCAAACTGAATGCAAGCCGACCGTTATTATAGTTACTTCAGTGAAACTTGCTATTTTTCCTTTTAAAGAAATACATCTTAAATGCTATTCAATATTAGTGAAATTATATTTTAATGTATTTTTCCATGTATACATTTCATTTGTTTTCTAAAGCACTTTCTACTCTCTTCTGCATACCACCCTGCTTTCCCTATAAACACACCTAGGGCCAGATTTATATATTGACGGGCGGCCATGGTCGACCATGTGTGGAGTATGCATGCTTTTAGCCCCGGTTTGATGTTTGGAATGCTTTCTTTATAGAAAAAACTAGTGGGAGTCATGGAAGTCATACCATACTGGAATTCTCTGGGGTGTCTAGTTTTCAGAAATATCTGTGTTTAGTAGGTTTGCCACCCACATCTCAAAAATGGGTCTATTTGGTGAAAAAAAATGTGATGTCTCCATCTTGTGTTTATTGGGCATTTCCAGTTGCGGGTGATAGCCCAGTCTCACAAGTGGGTTAACATTTTTATTGGGAGAAGTGTGAGAATGCCGAGTGCTAGTAATTTTATGGGGCCACACATAATTTTGAACTTTCCATCACAGAAATGTGAGGAAAATTCATTAAGAAAACCTACTGGTAGCTGCACAAGTCACACCACCCTAGACTCCAGGGGTATCTATCTTTTGGAAATGGCTGGGTTTAGTAGGTTTCCCAGGGTGGCAGCTAAGCTTGGGCCCAAGTACTGCTAATATCCACCTTACCAAAATGAGTCTATTTTGATGATGAAAATGTAATTTCACTGCAGAACGTGGGAACGCGAATCTACAGCAAAATTTAAAAAAAGATGTGCAGGTGTCCGCGCATCTTTAAGAAAAAGCCCTCGGGTGGGTCAGCTCCTGGGGGCATTCTAAAAATAAAGGAGGGGGCGCATAGGGCCCCCTTCTATGGTTCAATAAAACCTATGGGACCACCATCCTCCAGGGATTTTCCTATTTTCCCCCGGCAGCCCCAGGCACTACCGCCTCCCTGGGCCTTAATTACCAAAGGAGGGGAGTCATGCGGCCCCCCTCATGGAGCCCTACATGGCCTGGGGGGCTGCCATCCCCCAGTCCCGGCTCCAGCAATATCCAGGGGTGCCATCCTCGGGGATATTGCAGTTTGCTATGGCTTGGCGAGGAGAAAAGGCTCTCGCTTGCTGAATGTGCAGCGTACCTGATTTCCTGCCCGCTGTCAAGCGAGCAGGGAAACAGACACATTGCTTTGGGATCCAGGGAGCTGCATGTTAGCTGGCTAGGACAGCAGGGGCCCCCAGGCTCCTCCTGCGATCCTATTGGTAAGTGGGTGCCCACTTTAAAAGAGATAAGGGCACCAAGGCCCAATTTGGCCTGGGGAGGGGGGCCGGGCAGCCCACCTCCCCATCAGTAAAAGGCTGGGCCCCAGGGGATGAGGTCCCAAGAGCCAAAATCAGCATTGGAGGGCCTCCTCTATTTATTAAAAAAATTATTGTTTAAAAAAAAAGACTGGGCCCCGGAGAATAGCTTCCCTGGGGCAGAAATTGGATTGGTAGGAAGGGGTAGGGCCCGGGGATGGGGTCTCATAGGCCGATATCACCCCCTTCACCCATTGAAAAAAGGCCTAGCCCCAGGGAATGGAGTCCCCGGAGCTGAAAATGGCCCTCACTTAAATTTAAAAAATAAAAATAGAAAAAAACCTCCGGAAAGTCGCCGGAGGCCCGCTTCTTTCACCAACATTCTGCAAACATGCCTCTTGGCACTGTGGTGGTTAAGGGACGAAGTCCCTTAAGATGCTGATCGTCCTTGGGGTACAGAAACCTCTTTTGTTACCTCCAGTAAGTCCCACACAGCGAGATTGCTGAGAAGACTTGGAGGCCACACCCCCTTTCCCTACCACTCTGCACATGCGCCTCATGTCACTGACCATGTCATGAGTGAAGTAATATGTAAGATCAAAAGCAGTGCATTGAATGGGTGCAAGTTGAAGTTAGCTCAGCTCAGGATGGACATTTTCATGTGTATTGCAGTTGGGAAAGGAGCATGACCCGCTTGCCCCTCGATGGATCAAAGGATCTTCCTGACACTTTCCTTTTGGGAGGAGAGAAAGGGAAACGAGCAAGGTTTTTTCCTTTAAAGCTACAGCATCGCCAGTATTTGGTTTTACAAGACATTTTAACTGAAATGTACATATTCACTTTATTTACGCGGCTTGACTGAAAATGGAACATTTTTGACTATTTGCGATATGTAAATGGCATTTATCCTGGACTTAAATTTAACGCAAATATGCTCATGAACTGAGTATTTCACTCTAGATGCATGCTGGGGATTGTATTTTTTGATTCCAGCGACACATTGGCCTGCATCTAAACTCACATGGTTGTTTGACTTGACAACTAACCTCACCTGTGAGCAAGGCTCAGCATAGAGCTAAAACGCGTCAGGGTTGGGCATTGCTGTGTGCAGCCTTCATTATGTATGAATAAATTGTGTGTTTCAGAGCTGGGCTATGGCGCTTTTTCTTAGATGGATTTATATATACATATAAATACCAACATAAAAACAGGCATTTGCAATGCAATAGGTCTCGCATTCATGCAAATTCGCGCTATTGGCATTGTAAATGACAATGCCTTTTATTTATATTTTGGGTTTTAACCCTTTAAGTGCTGCCGTCAGCCAACGGTCGCCACGAGCACTACCTTGCCAGTGCTGCGCACGACCGTTGGCCGACAGGTCAGCATTCGTTATTCGAACGTTCAGCACTGGGCGCTGAACATTCGACGCTCAGAAGGTGTTAAAATGTAAATAAAAGGCATTGTCGTTTACAATACTAATAACTTAAAATCTCGCAAATGCAAGACCTATTGCATTGCAATAAAGGGCCTTCTTGACCTCTTGTTAGACTGTAAATATCAAAGGAAGACACTGACCTGCGATGTCTTCAAAATAGTGATAAATAGTGCAGTGTAGAAGATGTGTAATTGTTGTAAATTACACAAAGTGGGCAGTGAGAGTTACATATGATCCAAGCTATAAACACTAACAAAGCACTCCAACACCTTTTGCTCTGTAATTGTACTGTTGCTGCTCATGACGAAGAGCGGGAGGGGGTTATTTTCTGCCCATTCTGTGATCTGAGTGAGCAGTGTGGCATTGCGTAATGTCATTGCTATCTTTGGCCTAAGTAAAAAATGCTCCAGCTGTAGTAGGGCCCTGGCTTCACACCCTGGTGTATGGCGGGCTATGCTTCATGTCAACACAATGGATGGTAGCTGTTCCTAAAAAGAGGAGAACTCTGCAACTTATTCTAGTTGAGATATGGTGTGTCCAAAGGTAGAACCGGTGGGATCTGAATAAAGATGGGGGAATTCTTCCTTTTGAAATTAGATGCCCTTACACACCCTTGGGGGTGTCATGCTTCATCATTGGGCTTAGCTCCTCGTGGGGGTGGTGCTGCTTGCCCCCACGGGCCCTGCGAGAGGGCTCTTTGTTGGAGATCTTTTATAGGAAGTGTTGCATTTGTGCATACAGGTCTATGGGCCTAGTGACAACATGTGAGTGTGTGAAGATAAAATTACCTCACCGGAACCCTAACACAATATTATTCAAGGGTCCAGAAGATAAATTAAAATAGAGGGAATTGGAGCCTGTCCTAAAAGCAAATATGTAGGAGGGATAGGTATGCTCCTGCTGCTTTCAGTCCGTGAAAATAGTGTTAAAGTGCAGTGGGGTCAATATGTTTTGCGCATACGGCGGGTCCCTAATGGATCCTCAGTTCGCTTTGTCAGGACCGTGAAAAGTAATATAAAACTGTGGGAGTCAGAGAAAGACGCCCTGTACTTCCACCATACCTATAATAAGGTCATGTGCGTGTTAGCGCTAGGAGACACATATTATCCGTATTCTCGTTATCCCAACCTGGAGGAGACACAGAAAAGAGCTAGACAAAGTACACAACATAAAGAAACATTCAGTTTGATCATACATATAGGAATTCAAATGTCGTAGTAGTGGATCAAAGCCACATGGAACGCCAAAGCATGCTCAATATAACATGCCTTAGTGTTTGTGATCAAGCACTAATGTGCGTAGCAGCAGTCTGCAAGCTATTGCAGCCAGTAAGCAAATTCCCACTGGCAGTGTTGTCATCATGTAACAGTGAAATAATGGTGACATATGTTAACATACATGTATCATAAGAAGACAAGCAGGCACTATGGCAGAGTATGAAAGACAATTATCAGCCATGTTGATGAGGTGGTGATTGCTTTAACATGTGCTGAGTATGGTGTGATCTAAATAATCCCCCAGTAAATACATGAAAACTCAAAACAGTGCTTGGGCAAATAGCAGAGATTATTTTGAAGGTATTTTGGGGATTACTGGACAATAAGCACGAAAGGAAATAAGGGGAATTTAACTAATGTAATCAATTATTATGAATTCTGCGGGCAAAACGTCGATCACGGGGTGAACTTTAGTCTCAAGTACTCTCTGTTGACATGGTATGCATAGGTCGTTAAATATGATGAACACAAACTATTTCAAGATGTAACCTAATAATTGTGTTTTAAATTTGTAGTTTAACCCCTGACGAAGTGCCACGAGAGGCACGAAATGCATTGGGTGATGAAAATGATTTAATCAAGGAGAATCTATGTAGCATTCCAAGCTATAGAACAAGGCTCGCAAAAGCATGTCTAAAGCATTAAGGATTTCATGTGAACATAGTGTGTCCTACATGTGACTGAATAAACCATGATTAACGTTATACATGGAAAGATAAAATGGAAATAAACAATATTGATAAACTGGATTAACTTCTGGCATCTTTGTAATGCATTTAACGCTGTGCGTCCGGAGTGGGGTGCCAACCCGCCCCCACTTGCTCCAGTGATTTCATACATTACGTGGTAGGACAGTCCACGATTCTGGGCCAGCACGCAAAACTTCATTAATTACGAACGCTTTTGAAACATGGAAGGAAGGTGTGCACTCTGTCATCATTGTTTTTTGTGATCCAAAGTTATTCTGTCCACACGACGAGTAGCACCCATGGAATAAGGAATACAAACTAACCAAAGGATTTTGTCACTTGAGGGACTACTTTTACAGCCTCCATTGAAGAATTAACATGGATTACTTTTTTAAAACAGACAGCGGATTGACATCAGTCGGATTTATGGTTATATTGGAATGATGTGATGTTTTATCTTTGTACTAATAATACAACACAGTCAGTTACAATTTGATGCTTGGTGTAATGCACGTTAACAAAGATATTTATGGGTGGGCGGTGAATTCTATAGTTAAATATCCAGGATAAGGGTTTTCAACACAGGGTTTTTTATATATATATTTTTCAATAAAGGGAAATGAAGGGCATGACACGAGATTTTGTGAAGTGGACACGGTCAGCACCTGTATTTTCACAATAACATTAGTGCATTGTGGGCTTTGTATTTTGATCACCGAAGGGGTGGGATCTGATAAAAACAGGAGGAGTTGAGAATACAACACAGGTGTTTATACTTGATGGAGGGGGCTGAACAGTCAGTACGTGGTTGGAAATGAGAAGAGGCAGTCATCGAAACACTCGAGGTATGGGTTTGTGTAACTTATTTTGCAATGAGGGATCTGAGGGATAGATCAGGCAGCTTTCACACTGTTCGAGGGGATTATTTTGAAGGTATTTTGGGGATTACTGGACAATAAGCACGAAAGGAAATAAGGGAAATTTAACTAATGTAATCAATTATTATGAATTCTGCGGGCAAATTGTCGATCACGGGGTGAACTTTAGTCTCAAGCACTCTCTGTTGTTATGGTATGCATAGATTGTTAAATATGATGAACACGAACTATTTCAAGATGTGACCTAATAATTGCGTTTTAAATTTGTAGTTTAACCCCTGACAAAGTGCCATGAGAGGCACAAAATGCATTGGGTGATGACAATTATTTAATTAAAGAGAATCTATGTAGAATTCCATGCTAAAGAACAAGGCTTGCAAAAGCATGTCTAAAGAATTCAGGATTTCATGTGAACATAGTGTGTCCTACACGTGACTGAATAAACCATGATTAACATTATGCATGGAAAGATGAAATAGAAATAAACAACATTGATAAACTGGAATAACTTCTGGCATCTTTGTAATGAATTTAACGCTGTGCGTACGGAGTGGGGTGGCAACCCGCCCCCACTTGCTCTAGTGATTTCATTCATGACGTGGTAGGACAGTCCACGATTCGAAGCCAGCACGCGAAACTTGATATTTGATATTTGATATTTATTGGCATTTATAAAGCGCTAACTTTCGCTCCGGAGGGAGCATCTTGGCGCTGGGCACACAGAAGGTCGTCTAGGGGGGCATGGATCAAATAGCTGCGAGAACTAAGGAGTCGGACTGAGAATAAATCCAAGTTTTCAGAGATTTCCTAAATAGGCTTTCTGAGGGAGCGTGCCTGAGGGTGGGGGGGAGACGGTTCCATGCCCTAGCCGCCAGAAAAGAGAAAGTCTTTCCACCCTTGGATTTTAGTTTTATACGGGGTTCAGAGATAAAATTGGCGCCAGATGACCTCAAACAGCGGGTTGGAGTGTAACGTTGAAAGCGCTTGGTCAGGTAGGATGGACCCAAGCCCCTGTTGGCTTTAAATACAGTGACCAAGAGCTTGAATAAGATTCTCTTATGGAGGGGTAGCCAGTGGAGAGTGTTAAGGGCTGCAGAGGCTGAGGACCTACGGGGGAGTTTCAAAACAAGCCTAGCTGCCGCATGTTGGACACTCTGCAGCTTTTTCAAAGAGGACTTCTTGATGCCGGCAAGGAGGCCGTTACAATAATCCAGCCGGGAGAGGATAAGTGCCACCGCGACTGCTTTCCTGGCTGTGATAGGCAGAAAATTAAAAAATTTCTTTAGTTGCCTGATCAGACTGAAACAGCGCCCTGCGGTAATACGCACATGTTCATCGAAGCTGAGGGACGCGTCAAATTGAACGCCCAAGTTGCGGGCTGAGGCGACCGCACTTGGTGGTGCTTCGGAATTATGAGGCCACCAGTCTTTGGGGGAAAAGAATGTGCCTTTGCCAAGGGGAATTATTTCTGTTTTGGCGCTGTTGCATTTTAAATGATGCCGGTTAAGCCAAGAAAAAACTTCTGACAGACAGTTTTGGAATCTGATGGCAGCATCCGGAAGTCTTTTATCAATAGTGACGACAAGCTGGGTGTCGTCAGCATAGGATGTCACGAGAATCCCATATGACTCGATCAACGTGAGAAGGGGGGCCATATAAACATTGAAAAAGAGGGGGCTCAGGATGGATCCCTGAGGAACCCCTGAGATGATGGATCGTTCACCGGAGAGGAAAGGGCCCAAGGAGACCGTTTGAGAGCGATTGGACAGGAATGAGGTTATCCAAGCAAGCGCGGAGCCCGAGACACCAATCTCACGCATCCTATTAATTAGAATAGCATGTGAGATGGTGTCGAAGGCCGCGGTTAAGTCGAGCAGGATGAGGACGGCCTGCCTGCCCTCATCCTGCAAGAACTTGATGGTGTCTGACAACTCAATCAAAGCGGTCTCTGTGGAGTGGCCAGAGCGGAAGCCAGATTGCTGTGGGTGCAGGGTACAGTGAGTTTCCACAAAGTTCTTTAATTCCTCATGAACTAGTTGCTCCGTGATTTTGCCTAGCGCAGGGAGGAGTGAGATTGGGCGCATATTAGACAAATCAGTAGGGGATTTATTTTGTTTTTTCATGAGGGGCTTGACTGTTGCCTTCTTCCACTCAGGGGGAACAATGCCGGAGTCAAGGGATTCATTCACGATCGCATTGATTAGAGGGTTAACGGCCTCAATAAGATGGTGCAAGATGACTGGGGGCAGGAATCCGTGGGCGCACCTGATTTGCAGGCTAGTATGGCTTTACGCGTTTGCAATAAGGAGACTGCTTTGAATTGGTTTAGTGGGGGAATAGTTGTGTCAGGCTCTTGGGTGGGGATAGGTGCAGGGGGGAAGTCCTTGTGGATATTATTAATTTTCTCCTCGAAGAAATCAGCAATTTGATCACAGAGGACTTGTGAGGGGGGGATTTCTAGTGCCAATGCTTTAGGGTGAGTAAAAGATTTTACGATATTGAAAATCGTTTGTTGTTTCTGTTTAGCAGAGTCTATTGCTTGAGTGAAGAATGCCTTTTTTGCTTTTTTTATATTGGAGAGATATTGCTTTCTCTGGAGAATGTATGTGGATCTGGACGTTGGATCGTAGGTTTTTCTCCATTCTCTCTCTAAAAGCCTACACTTAAGGTGGCAGTCAGCGAGGGCCGGAGTATACCAGGGAGCATTGGGTTTCTTTTTTCCTCGGACAGGGTTTTGGTTGACGGGTTTTGCATTGGCAGAGATTACTCTCTCAATCCACAGGTGGAAATTTGTGGAGTCTAATGAAGCGTCACCCGTGATGGAAGGGGGGGGGTACAGCCGGTTGTGGGTTGAGTTTGATGTACTCAGCTACCTTTTTCCAATTAATAGGGAAGGGGGTGTGAGGAAGTTTCATGGGGGGGGAGGGCAGGGTTTTGTTATTGATGGAGAAGGGAATGAGGCAGTGGTCTGTCCATATTTGTGGCACGGGGGTGGAAGCATCTAGGGAGGTCAAGTTTGTGCAAATTCCGTCCAAGGTGTGTCCGGCACAATGGGTAGGAAGGGAGACTAATTGGGAAAGACCAAAAATCTCAAGAGAGTGGCGGAAATTGAGAGTGTGGGGGTCAGTATTGGATTCCAAATGGAGATTAAAGTCTCCAAGGAGGGTGAAGGTAGGGTAATGGGTAAGAAGAGCTGCGAGAGTATCATCAAGGGAGTCCAGGAAAGTAGCGGCATTTCCGGGGGGGCGATAGACGAGTGCTCCAGAAAATGCAGAGGAGGAACTAGTTTGAATTACAAATCCCAGGGATTCACAGTCCTTGAAGGAAGCTAAATCAAATGTGTGACACTTGAGTGCTTTTTTTACAATGATGGCCAATCCGCCTCCCCGACCAATGGGCCTGTCTCGCCTAAGGATGGTGTAATCAGGGGGGAGAGTGGTGGCGAGATCGGGATTTGAGGCATCATGCAACCAAGATTCGGTAATGAACATGGCATCAAAATTGGCTGTTATGATAAGATCATGGATGTCTTGTCCATGTCGCGCTAAGGATCTGGCATTGATAAGACCACCGTTAAAGGAGGTTGGCTTATGCCGAGGGCGAGGGGGAGGGGGAGTAATGGGGCTGGCGGGGCTGTAAGATGACCATCCACACGGTCGGCAGGTGTAAGGGCCACCGAGGTGGTCAGAAAAGGAATGCACACGACAGGAAGGACTAGGTAAGGGGGGGCGCATAGATAGCAACTCAGAAGAGTCGTACCTGAGAACAGGGGAAGTAGAAGCAGCGTGTCCTGCGCCTGGCGCGGTCTTGGCGCAGACGGGCTTGGCTTAGGCGCGGCTTCGGCGCGTATCCGGCGCGCCCGCTGCGCCAGCCCGCTGCGCCGTCTGGTTGCTATGCACATTATATAGGGAGATAGGAGGGTGGGAGTAGGGCGCGACTAGAGCGCTCTCCCCGACTGCCTCACTCAAGATGGCGCCCACCGCCGCCGAAAGTCGGCTGAGGAGCAGTAGGGCGAATTACAAAGCAGAAGATAGGTGTTTAGGGTGTCAGAGTGCCTAGATGATCAATTCCCCTTAATTTTAGAGCCCCCAGAATAAATTCCAAGCAGTTTTAAAAACGATTAAAAAGCGCTCAAAATGCGCTAATCACGAAGCTGTTAACAATAAAATTCCAGATTACACATTTATGTGGACAACAGTCGCTCGCAGCCCCAGTTCCCTCGCTAGGGAGAGCTTCTGTAGGGCGAAGAGCTCTGCACAAGTACGACTCAAATACACCAGGAGGGCGGGAGTAGGGCGCGACTAGAGCGCTCTCCCCGACTGCCTCACTCAAGATGGCGCCCACCGCCGCCGAAAGTCGGCTGAGGAGCGGTAGGGCGAATTACAAAGCAGAAGATAGGTGTTTAGGGTGTCAGAGTGCCTAGATGATCAATTCCCCTTAATTTTAGAGCCCCCAGAATAAATTCCAAGCAGTTTTAAAAACGATTAAAAAGCGCTCAAAATGCGCTAATCACGAAGCTGTTAACAATAAAATTCCAGATTACACATTTATGTGGACAACAGTCGCTCGCAGCCCCAGTTCCCTCGCTAGGGAGAGCTTCTGTAGGGCGAAGAGCTCTGCACAAGTACGACTCAAATACACCAGGAGGGCGGGAGTAGGGCGCGACTAGAGCGCTCTCCCCGACTGCCTCACTCAAGATGGCGCCCACCGCCGCCGAAAGTCGGCTGAGGAGCGGTAGGGCGAATTACAAAGCAGAAGATAGGTGTTTAGGGTGTCAGAGTGCCTAGCTGATCAATTCCCCTTAATTTTAGAGCCCCCAGAATAAATTCCAAGCAGTTTTAAAAACGATTAAAAAGCGCTCAAAATGCGCTAATCACGAAGCTGTTAACAATAAAATTCCAGATTACACATTTATGTGGACAACAGTCGCTCGCAGCCCCAGTTCCCTCGCTAGGGAGAGCTTCTGTAGGGCCATTAATTACGAACGCTTTTGAAACATGGAAAGAAGGTGTGCACTCTGTCATCATTGTTTTTTGTGATCCAAAGTTATTCTGTCCACACGACAAGTAGCACCCATGGAATAAGGAATACAAACTAACCAAAGGATTTTGTCACTTGCGGGACTACTTTTACAGCCTCCATCGAAGGATTAACATGGACTACTTTTTTAGAACAGACAGCGGATTAACATCAGTCGGATTTATGGTTATATTGGAATGATGGGATGTTTTATCTTTGTACTAATAATACAACACAGTCAGTTACAATTTGATGCTTGGTGTGATGCACCTTAACAAAGATATTTATGGGTGGGCGGTGAATTCTATAGTTAAATATCCAGGATAAGGGTTTTCAACACAGGGTTGTTTATATATATATTTTTCAATAAAGGGAAATGAAGGGCATGACACGAGATTTTATGGGGTGGACACGGTCAGCACCATTATTTTCACAATAACATTGGTGCATTGTGGGCTTTGTATTTTGATCACCAAAAGGTTGGGATCTGATAAAAACAGGAGGAGTTGAGAATACAACACAGGTGTTTTTACTTGAAGGAGGGGGATGAACACTCAGTACGTGGTAGGAAATGAGAAGAGGCAGTCATCGAAACACTCGAGGTATGGGTTTGTGTAACTTATTTTGCAATGAGGGATCTGAGGGATAGATCAGGCAGCTTTCACACTGTTCGAGGGGATTATTTTGAAGGTATTTTGGGGATTACTGGACAATAAGCACGAAAGGAAATAAGGGGAATTTAACTAATGTAATCAATTATTATGAATTCTGCGGGCAAATTGTCGATCACGGGGTGAACTTTAGTCTCAAGCACTCTCTGTTCTTATGGTATGCATAGATTGTTAAATATGATGAACACGAACTATTTCAAGATGTGACCTAATAATTGCGTTTTAAATTTGTAGTTTAACCCCTGACAAAGTGCCATGAGAGGCACGAAATGCATTGGGTGATGACAATTATTTAATTAAAGAGAATCTATGTAGAATTCCATGCTAAAGAACAAGGCTTGCAAAAGCATGTCTAAAGAATTCAGGATTTCATGTGAACATAGTGTGTCCTACACGTGACTGAATAAACCATGATTAACATTATGCATGGAAAGATGAAATAGAAATAAACAACATTGATAAACTGGAATAACTTCTGGCATCTTTGTAATGAATTTAACGCTGTGCGTACGGAGTGGGGTGGCAACCCGCCCCCACTTGCTCTAGTGATTTCATTCATGACGTGGTAGGACAGTCCACGATTCCGAGCCAGCACGCGAAACTTCATTAATTACGAACGCTTTTGAAACATGGAAAGAAGGTGTGCACTCTGTCATCATTGTTTTTTGTGATCCAAAGTTATTCTGTCCACACGACGAGTAGCACCCATGGAATAAGGAATACAAACTAACCAAAGGATTTTGTCACTTGCGGGACTACTTTTACAGCCTCCATCGAAGGATTAACATGGACTACTTTTTTAGAACAGACAGCGGATTAACATCAGTCGGATTTATGGTTATATTGGAATGATGGGATGTTTTATCTTTGTACTAATAATACAACACAGTCAGTTACAATTTGATGCTTGGTGTGATGCACCTTAACAAAGATATTTATGGGTGGGCGGTGAATTCTATAGTTAAATATCCAGGATAAGGGTTTTCAACACAGGGTTGTTTATATATATATTTTTCAATAAAGGGAAATGAAGGGCATGACACGAGATTTTATGGGGTGGACACGGTCAGCACCATTATTTTCACAATAACATTGGTGCATTGTGGGCTTTGTATTTTGATCACCAAAAGGTTGGGATCTGATAAAAACAGGAGGAGTTGAGAATACAACACAGGTGTTTTTACTTGAAGGAGGGGGATGAACACTCAGTACGTGGTAGGAAATGAGAAGAGGCAGTCATCGAAACACTCGAGGTATGGGTTTGTGTAACTTATTTTGCAATGAGGGATCTGAGGGATAGATAAGGCAGCTTTCACACTGTTCGAGGGGATTATTTTGAAGGTGTTTTGGGGCTTACTGGACAATAAGCACGAAAGGAAATAAGGGGAATTTAACTAGTGTAATCAATTATTATGAATTCTGCGGGCAAAACGTCGATCATGGGGTGAACTTTAGTCTCAAGCACTCTCTGTTGACATGGTATGCATAGGTCGTTAATTATGATGAACACAAACTATTTCAAGACGTAACCTAATAATTGTGTTTTAAATTTGTAGTTTAACCCCTGACGAAGTGCCACGCAAGGCACGAAATGCATTGGGTGATGAAAATGATTTAATCAAGGAGAATCTATGTAGCATTCCAAGCTATAGAACAAGGCTCGCAAAAGCATGTCTAAAGCATTAAGGATTTCATGTGAACATAGTGTGTCCTACATGTGACTGAATAAACCATGATTAACGTTATACATGGAAAGATGAAATGGAAATATACAACATTGAGATCATGCGGACTGAGTTCTCTGTTAAAATGCCACCATAAAATTTAAATGTGGTGATGGCTGTGCAGAGCATGTAATGCGGGACGCAGTGAAATAACTTGGCAGATGAAATAACGCCTACCCCTCTGTAAGTAAGGATGGGCCTCGCCGGCGAGTGCTTTGGTTGAGAAGAGACAGAAGCTACACCATGCCAGAAAGGGAAGGTGACTCCGTTAGCCTATAAGTACATAGCCAAAACATAGTGAATAGACCTGTGTTTGTAGACAGGAGCAGCTGGACCATAGTTACTGTGTTCCCCTCTCTAGATAGCCTGCTTACCTGCCCCACCGGTCAGCATCTCTGGTAGGGAGTGGAAGGAGCTGATGTCTAGTTATAGCCGGGCAACTTCCTGAGACTGGCAGTGACAGTGTGGGCGTGTCCCATTACATAAGTTGCATCAGGAGCGATTGCGGGTAACGGTGGCTGCCATGATGGAGGAGTATGAATAGAACTGAGACGCTGCTAATTTAAATAATGCTAACATCTTCTGGGCGGCAATGAGGGAAGTGCGTTCCATTGGGCAGTCACTGACACCTATCAGTTGTAATATAACTAGTGAGGCCTGGGTGGCCCATTTTGCAACTATTTACTGTGCCCCACCTCCATCTGACCCAGCCCCTCATTTTGTAACCCTACACCTATAGACATCGGCATTTCAGAAGTAACTGAAGCAATTAACTAAAGTTTAGGCAATAAAGCCCCCCGGCCCAGATGGGCTGCCAATAGAATTAATTAAATGGAATCCGGCGTTTTGGGCCTCCTTACTTCTGAATATTTTTAACAATTTGACCCTGGCGAAGATCCCAGAAACTTGGGCGAGAAGTGTAATAGTTCTGATCTTTAAAAAAGGCGATAGATGACTACAGTGTAACTATCGACCCATCTCCCTAATAGACAACACCCTTAAAATTTTAGGTAGAGTTCTTTGTAACAAAATCTTAGATTGGGCAGAGGAAACTAACATCTTGGACCCTTGTCAGCTGGGTTTCAGGAGTAAGGTGGGAACAAGGGAGCAATGCCTTAACTTGAATTTAATTATTAGTAAATATGCTATTTCTAAGAAATCCCCGGTCTATATGGCCTTCATGGACTTGTCCACAGCTTTTTACCTAGTTAATAGGTCTAAGCTGTGGGCAACCCTTCTATCCAAGGGTTTGGACGAAACTCGGGTCAATTTCCTGGCTTATCTGCACAGAGATCTTAAGGCCCAAGTAAGAATGGGGGTGGGAGGAAAGGTCTCAGGGTTTATTGATATTGGCAGGGGGGTCAGACCAGGTTGTGTTCTGGCCCCCCTGCTTTTCATTATATATATCAATGACCTGAACGCCTCCCTGAAATTCGTCCCATATATTATCAAAGTACCCATTCCTGCATTTCTCTACGCCGATGACGCAGTTTTAATAGGGCACACATCAAATTCTTCATGCCTCCTTGTCGAAGATTTTAATATTGTTATGAAAAATCTAGACTTACAAGTCAATTTAAAAAAATCTTTTTTAATGAGCAGTGGCCCAGGCAAACAGGCTATACGCTCGATTGCAATAGACGGCCATAAGATGACGGCGGTAAAATCCTTTGTATATTTGGGTTTGGCCTTTGCTGCGAACAGCTCTTGGAGTGAGCACTTAACTCGCGCCAGGAGCAAGTTCTCAAAGGCCAATAACTCGATTTTAAGCATCCCTCACCCTAAGACGATGGGTGCAGTATTAGCTGTCCAAACGATTTATAAACATCAGTGTACCCCGGTAGCGACCTATGGCGCTGAGATATGGGAGACAGCAAGCTGCTCTGGTATACAGCAGGAGGAGAATAGATTCGACAGAAAAATACTGAATGTCCCTATTTCAACCTCCCATTACATATCTCATAAAGAGCTCAATATTAATATTATTTCAGATTTTATCAGGGCTCGCCCAGCACTTATGTGGATTGCTGCATGGAAGAACGAAGCAGCCACCCTGACCCAGTCAATCATTAAGGACTGCTTAGGTTGTGCTAGGGGCCTAGATATCCCATGGTTGGGTGGAGTGTTGAGCAGTTTGCGCAGTATAAATATGGAAAGCATCTTTTGGGATCCTTCACTTGCTGCTTTAGTCGCAAAAAAAGGATATGCAGAATGCTCTGTACTCCTTATATAAGACTGAGATTGAGGCAGTAGAGGTCAGTTAAACTACTGTGCGTAACTATATGGCCATTGAACATTATAGGCACCCACTCCACATCTATTTGTTACTACCAATGACTCGCTGGGAGACAAGTTTATTGTTCCGTTTAGGGGCTGGCACAATTCGTTTTGTACTCTCCTTCCCACTTGGTTATTGTTCTAATTTAAACTCAATCCCTTGTCCGTGCAATGGGAGGAGTGAGCAATCTGTAAAGCATTTTATATTCTCCTGCAAATTTTATATCAAATATTTTAAACAGTTTTTATGCTCGTATTTTAATAGAAGACCAATTAGTTTAGAGGCAGCATTTGATTCCATGTTAACTTTAGATGATAAGGACCTTATTTTCTGCGCTTGCACTTTCCTAAAAACGGCATTAGGGGCACGCAGCTCCATGGTTGAAGACTGAGAGTAATGTAAATAGTTTTGTTCTGTGATGATCCTAAATTTTGCACTAAATCACTTATGTTCTGTATAATGAATGTATTTAGACTATTTGACCGGTTAAAATTTTAATATCTATATAATGCATTTTATATTGTGATTTTATGGGTACTGTGGTACCCGAATAACGATTGACTGACAAGCATATATATGGGGGCTATAAAGTTACACCACGTACAAGTGGTAAACGTGGCTGCATTCCCAGAATTGGCGAGTAGACAGTGTATCGCTGGACTGACTGAGGGAAATACTTTGAAAAATGTAATTTATATGCGCTAAATCAACGTATTTGTGTGTGTCATGGGCGGAAATAATAGACAAGTCTTAATAATAGCCCATGTTGGTAGCGATGCTTGCATTATCTGGAATTCATATTAATATTAAGGCCCTCTGTATCGTGAAATGGTCATGGAGGACATGCCGTGTTATGTCAGTGGCAGGAACAAGTGCTCTCCCTGTAGTCAGCAGAAAGGTGATTAATGTTGGTTCTGAGCAGGTGGTAGTTGCCGGTTGACAAATGGTTGACAAACGGTGTAGGTTTCTCTGATGACAGGGAACAGTTTTGGAAGGGAGTTACATATATCCTAAAAAGTCCCAGAGTCTCAGCCAAGGATCAGATCCCAAGTGATCGCATTAAGTGATCGCATTAATTCTAAATAGATCTGAAGTTAAGACACCAGTTTCACCCATGGTATGTTGTCATTCAAACTGCCCAAGTTGCTTTTTAAGCGGAACACCCACCGTTGTTCTTGTCTAAATATTGTATGTATGCACCAGTTAAGATTTGATTCAATTATGGTCCAACAAAGACTGTGTGGGGGATGATTTTTCTCTAGGCAGTGGTTCTGTAGCCTTGTGTTGGTTTTCCTACAGCGAATGGTACTTTTGTGTTCCCTAATTCGGGGTCTTAACAAGACGGGTAGTCGTGCCCAAATACTTCATAGCACAAGGGCAGGTGATGAGGTATATACAGTGTTTTGTATTGCAGTTTGTATGGCGGTTTTGAAGCCACGGTCTAGTCAGTACAAGGCCAGTCTTTTGATGATCTTATTAGACTTAGGTGTGAATGTAGTAAAACAGGTTAAGGTTTCTAACTCTGATTTTGCTCTAACCTCTAGGAGGGCCTCCCTGGGGTTGTTTCTTGCTCCCTTGTGGGCCTCTCATATGATCTTCTTTGGATAATGTTGTACTGATAGGTTGTCAGATAGCATCTTGGACTTGGACTCAAACTCGTTGAGTGTTTTGCAGTTCCTGCGGAGCCGAAGAAATTGACTGGTAGATTGTTTTTTAATGCTTTAGTGTGGTGGCTCTCATACAGAGCAAACTGTTTCTATCTATTGGTTTCCTGTAATTAGTGGTTTTGAGCGTGCCATTCTGTAGAGAGATCAGTAGGGCTAGAAACAGGATACTTTCCTGTGAACTTGTGCCAGTGAATTTGAAAAAGGGATCAAGAGTATCGATCCATTCGAAAAAAGTACCACACTGTTTCTCATTAGGCATGGGCGGAAAATCCGTTCCGCTCGCGGATTTTGCGGATTTTCGGGAAATCCGCAATCCGTGAGATTTGCGAATTTCCCGCAAAATCCGCAAATCCGCGAGCAGCGGATTTTGCTCGCACTGCTCGCACTGTTCGCGTGAGTTCGCGCCCCGCGAATAAGTGCAAAATTGCAGAAATACGATCTTAGCAAAACTGAAAGTAACTACTTACCAGGTTCAAAAGTTCAGGCTCATCATTAGTAGCCATTTCCTGTAGTGCTTCCTGAGGGGCCCCTCCAGAGTTCAGTTGCCAGTTGAAACTATTATGTGACCCTGCTCTGAACCTCAGAATAGTTACACATATGCCACAAAGGTCCTGAATTACAGCTAAGGGAGACAAGCAGGAGCCAGGCTGGAAGTTAAAATCCATTAATCAGCCCCTAATTCATTATTGTCAGTTGGTGCAGGGCAGGTGTTGTAACTAATTTTGCAACAATGAAAGCACTTAGCAAGTGCAAGAGATCACTAATCAGGGCGCACTAAGGAAGCAGGTGCCAGCTAAAAAAATATTCTGTGACACATTAATCAGCCCCAAATTAATTCAGGTCACTTGAGGCAGGGAAGGTGTGCTTTGCTTTGCCGAAAATAATGTACACTGGACAACCAGAGGGTGTGGTGATGAAACAGAGGGTGGCATGGGTGGGCCAGAGGGTGGCATGAGTAGTCAGAGAGTGGCAGTGGTGACAGAGAGTGGCAGTGATGAAGAAGAGTGTCCCAAACAGGCTGGACACGTAGAAACAACAAGTTCGCAAAACTTGCGACCCGACAGGTAAGTTCGCAAATTGCGAAATTGTAAAAACCCTCGCGAACTGGCAGAAACACGGGCGAACACAAAAAAAAAAGAATCCGCAAATTCGCGGGAATTCGCGGATTTTGCGGATTGCGAATCCGCAAATCCGCAAAATTCGCGAACGCGAGATCCGCAAAATTCGCTCATGCTTATTTCTCATCCCCTTGCCAGAACATGCTTCATGGCAGGGATGGAGGCAGGGAGGGATGGCCTCTGCAACAGACTTGTACAGTGCCCCTGCTATTATTATTGAGCGAGAGGCTCTTAGGTGGTGGTATTGGTATTGGTGGTTTTAGTATTGGTATTGGTGGTGGTGCTATTTGTGGTGTTGGTATTGGTTGGGGTGGTGGTGGTATTGGTGGTGGTGGTATAAATATTGGTGGTGGTGTTATTGGTATTGTTGGTGGTAGTATTGTATTGGTGGTGGTATTGGTATTGGTGGTGGTAGTTCTGGTATTGGTGGTGGCAGTACTGGTGTGGGTGGTGATGGTATTGGTGGTGTTATTGGCACTGGTTGTGGTGGTACTGGTATTGGTGATGGTGGTAGTGGTATGGGTAGTGATAATGGTATTGGTGCTGGGATTGGGGGTATTGGTTCTGGAGTATTGCTGGTGGTGGTAGTATTGGTGGTGGTGGTATTGGTAGTGGTATTGGTGGCGGTGGTAGTGGTATTGATGGCATTGGTGGTGGTGGTATTGGTATTGGTGGTGCTATTGGTATTGGTGGTGGCATTGGTAGTGCTGGTATTGGTGGTGGTGGTATTGGTGGTGATGGTACTGGTGGTGGGGGTATTGGTGGTGGTGGTATTAATGGTGGTGGTATTGGTGGTGGTGGTATTGGTGGTGGTGGTATTGGTGGTGGTGGTACTGGTGGTGGTATTGGTTGTGGTGATATTGCTAGTAGTAATATCGGTGGTGGTTGTGGTATTGGTGGTGGTGGTATTGGTGGTGGTAGTGGTATTGGTGGAGGTGGTGGTATTGGTAGTGGTGATATTTGTGGTGGTATTGGTGGTGGTGTTGTTAGTGGTGGCATTGTTGGTGGTAGTGGCATTGGTGATGGTATTGATGGTGATGGCGGTGGTGGTGGTATTGGTGGTGGTGCTATCAGTGATGGTATTGGTGGTGGTATTGGTGGAGGTGGTATTGGTGGTGGTGGTGGTATTGGTATTGGAGGTGGTAGTATTGGTATTTTATTGGTGGTGGTGGTATAAGTGGTGTTGGTATTTGTATTGGTAGTGGTATGGGTGGTGGTGGTATTGGTAGTGATGGTATTGGTGGTGGTGGTATTGGTGGTGTTGGTATTGATGGTGGTATTGGCAGTGATATTATTGATGGCGGTGGTGGTACTGATGGTGGTGGTATTGGTGGAGGTGGTATTGGTGGTGGTATTGGTTGTTGTGGAGGTGATAGTATTGATGGTGGTGGTGGTATTTGTGGTGGAGGCGTATTAGTGGTGGTGGCAGTATTGGTGGTGGTATTGGTGGTGCTGTTAGTATTGGTGGTAGAATTATTGGTGATGGTATTGGTGGTGGTGGTATTGATGGTGGTGGTATTGGTGGTGGTGATATTGGATGTGGTGGTGGTATTAGTGATGGTATTGGTGGTGGTATTGGTGGTGATGGTGATATTGGTGTACTGGTGATGGTGGTGGTGGGATTGATGGTGGTGGTGGTATTGGTGGTGGTGGTATTGGTGGTGGTATTGGTGGTGGCATTAGTGGTGGTGGTATTGGTGGTGGTATTGATGGTGTTGGTGGTATTGATGGTGTTGGTGGTATTGGTGGTGGTAGTAGTATTGGTGGTGGTGCTTTCAGTGGTAGTATTGCTGGTGGAATTGGTGGAGGTGGTATTGATGGTGGTATTTGTATTGCTGGTGGTATTGGTATTGGTGGCGGTGGAACTAGTGGTGTTGGTATTGGTGGTGGTATTGGTGGTGGGATTATTGGTGGTGGTGGTGGTGGTGGTGGTGGTGGTACTGGTGTTGGTGGTATTGGTGGTGGTGGAAGTGGTGGTGGTGGTATTGGTGGTGGTGGTATTGGTGGTGGTGGTATTGGTGGTGGTGTTGGTGGTGTTGCTGGTATTGGTGGTGGTGGTGGTGTGGTGGTATTAGTGGTGGTGATATTGGTGGTGGTGGTGAAATTGGTGGTATTGATATTGTAGGTGGTGGTGGTATTGGTTTTGGTGGTTTTGGTATTATTCATGGTGGTATTGCTGGTGGTATTGCTGGTGGCGGTATTGGTGGTGGTATTGGTTGTATTGATAGTGGTGGTGTTGGTGGTATTGTTGGTAGTAGTGGTATTGGTGTTGGTATTGGTAGTGGTGGTGGTATAGGTGGTGGTGGTAGTGGTATTGATGGCATTGGTGGTGGTGGTATTGGTATTGGTGGTGCTATTGGTATTGGTGGTGGCATTGGTAGTGCTGGTATTGGTGGTGGTGGTATTGGTGGTGATGGTACAGGTGGTGGTGGGGGTATTGGTGGTGGTGGTATTACTGGTGGTGGTATTGGTGGTGGTGGTATTGGGGGTGGTTGTATTGGTGGTGGTGGTGGTACTGGTGGTGGTATTGGTTGTGGTGATATTGGTAGTAGTATTATTGGTGATGGCTGTGGTACTGGTGGTGGTGGTATTGGGGGTGATGGTGATATTGGTGGTGGTAGTGGTATTGGTGGTGATGGTGGTATTGGTAGTGGTGATATTGCTGGTGGTATTGGTATTGGTAGCAGTGGAACTAGTGGTGTTGGTATTGGTGGTGGTATTGGTGGTGGTAATATTGGTGGTGGTGGTGGTTGTGGTATTGGTGGTGGTGCTATCAGTGATGGTATTGGTGGTGGTATTGGCTGAGGTGGTATTGGTGGTGGTATTGGTATTGGAGGTGGTGGTATTGGTATTTTATTGGTGGTGGTGGTATTAGTGGTGTTGGTGGTGGTATTTGTATTGGTAGTGGTATGAGTGGTGGTGGTACTGGTAGTGATGGTATTGGTGGTGGCATTGGTGGTGGTGGTATTGGTGGTGTTGGTAGTGGTGATGTTGGTATTGATGGTGGTATTGGCAGTGGTATTATTGATGGCGGTGGTGGTACTGGTGGTGGTAGTATTGGTGGAGGTGGTATTGGTGGGGGTATTTGTTGATGTGGAGGTGGTAGTATTGATGGTGGTGGTGGTATTTGTGGTGGAGGCGTATTAGTGGTGGTGGCAGTATTGGTGGTGGTATTGGTGGTGCTGGTGGTATTGGTGGAAGAATTATTGGTGATGGTATTGGTGGTGGTGGTATTGGTGGTGGTGGTATTGATGCTGGTGGTATTGGGGGTGGTGATATTGGATGTAGTGGTGGTATTAGTGGTGGTATTGGTGGTGGTGGTATTGGTAGTGGTATTGGTGGTATCGGTAGTGGTATTGGTGGTGGTGTCATTGGTATGGGTGGTATTGTGGTATTGGTTTTAGTAATGGTATTGGAGGTGGTATTGGTGGTGGTGGTATTGGATTGGTAGTGGTGGTGGTGGTGGTATTGGTGGTAGTGGTATTGGTGGTGGTGGTCTTGGTTGTTTTAGAGGTATTGGTGGTGGTATTTGTATTAGTGGTGGTGGTATTAGTGCTATTGGTGGTGGTAGTGGTATTGCTGGTATTGATGGTGGAGGTATTGGTATTGGTGCTGCTATTGGGATTGGTGGGGGTATTTGTACTGGTCTTAGTGGTAGTGGTATTGGTATTGGTGGTGGTGGTATTGGTGGCAGTATTGGTGGTGGTGGGATTCGTGGTGGTGGGGGTGGTGTTTGTGTTGGTACTGGTGGTGGTAATGGTGGTAGTGGTATTGGTGGTGGTGATATTGGTGGTGGTGGTTTTGGCCATGGTGGTATTGGTGGTGGTATTAGTGGTGGTATTGATGGCGATGGTGGTGGTATTGGTTTTGGTGATGGTATTGGTAGTGGTAATATTGGCGTTGATGGTATTGATGGTGGTGGTATTGGTGGTATTAGTGGTGGTATTGGTGTTGGCATTGGTGGTGGTGGTGGTATTGATGGTGATATTGGTGGTAGTGGTGGTAGTGGTGGTATTAGCGGTGGTGGTATTGGTGGTGGTGGTATTGGTGGTAGTGGTATTGGTAGTGGTGGTATTGGTATTGGTGGTGGTGGAGTAAGTGGTATTGGTGGTGGCATTTGTATTGGCGGTAGCATTGGTGGTGGTGGTATTGGTGGTGGTGGTATTGGTGGTGGTGGTAGTGGTACTGGTGGTGGTGGTGGTGGTATTGATGCTGGTATTGCTGAGGTGGTATTGATATTGGTGGTGGAGGTGGGGGTATTGGTAGTGGTTGTATTAGGGGTATTGGTGGTGGTATTTGTATTGGCAGTGGTATTGGTGGTGGTGGTATTTTTGGTGGTGGTATTGGTTGTGGTGGTAGTGGTATTGATGGTAATTGTGGTGGTGGTATTGATATTGGTGGTGGTAGTATTGGTGGCGGTATTGGTGATGGTGGTATTAGTGGTAGTGGTATTGGTGGCGGTCATATTGGTGGTGGTGGTATTGGTGGTAGTGGTATTGGTGGTGGTGTTTGTGGTGGTATTGATGGTGGTGGTGGTATTTGTGGTGGTGACGTATTAGCGGTGGTGGCAGTATAAATGCTGGTTTTGGTGCTGCTGGTGGTACTGGTGGTAATGGTGGTGGAAATATTGGTGATAATTTTGGTGATGGTGGTATTGGCGGTGGTGGTATTGGTATTGGTATTGGTGGTAGTGTTGGTGGTGTTGGTGGTGTTGGTGGTACTGGTAGTGGTAGTGTGGTGGTGGTATTAGTGGTGGTGGTATTGGTGGTGGTGGTAGTGGTATTGATGGTATTGGTGGTGGTGGTATTGCTATTGGTGGTGCTATTGGTATTGGTGGTGGTGGAGGTATTGGTGGTGGTGGTATTGGTCGAGGTGGTGGTATTAGTGGTTGTGGTATTGATGGTGGTGGTATTGGTGGCGGTGGTATTGGTGGTGAAGGTAATATTAGTGGTGGTATTGATGGTGATATTGGTGGTAGTGGTTGTATTTGCGGTGGTGGTATTGGTGGTGGTGGTATTGGTGGTAGTGGTATTGGTGGTGGTGGTATTGGTATTGGTGGTCTTAGTGGTGTTTGGTGGTGGCATTTGTATTGGCGGTAGCATTGGTGGTGGTGGTATTGAATTGGTGGTGGTGGTGGTATTGGTGGTGGTGGTATTGGTGGTGGTGGTATTGGTGGTGGTGGTAATGGTGGTGTATTGGTGCTAATATTGGTGGTGGTAGTGGTACTGGTGGTAGTGGTATTGGTGGTGCTGGTATTGATGCTGGCTTTGCTTGTGGTGGTATTGATATTGGTGGTGGTGGTGGGGGTTTTGGTAGTGGTTGTATTAGTGGTATTGGTGGTGGTGGTAGTATTGATGCTGGTATTGCTGGTGGTGGTATTGATATTGGCGGTGGGGGTATGGGTGTTGATGGTATTGGTGGTGGTGGTATTGCTATTGGTGGTGCTATTGGTATTGGTGGTGGCATTGGTAGTGCTGGTATTGGTGGTGGTGGTATTGGTGGTGGTGGAGGTATTGGTGGTGGTGGTATTAGTGGTGGTGGTATTGATCGTGCTGTTATTGGTGGCGGTGGAATTGGAGGTGGTGGTACTGGTGGTGGTATTGGTTGTGGTGATATTGGTGGTGGTATTATTGGTGGTGGTTGTGGTATTGGTGGTGAAGGTGATATTGGTGGTGGTATTGATGGTGATATTGCTGATAGTGGTGGTATTGGCGGTGGTGGTATTGGTGGTGGTGGTATTGGTGGTAGTGGTATTGGTGGTGGTGGTATTGGTATTGGTGGTGGTGGTGTTAGTGGTGTTTGGTGGTGGCATTTGTATTGTATTGGCAGTAGCATTGGTGGTGGTGGTATTGAATTGGTGGTGGTATTGGTGGTGGTGGTATTGGTGGTGGTGGTAATGGAGGTGTATTGGTGCTATTATTGGTGGTGGTAGTGGTACTGGTGGTAGTGGTATTGGTGGTGGGGGTATTGATGCTGGTATTGCTGGTGGTGGTATTGATATTGGTGGTGGTGGTGGGGGTATTGGTAGTGGTTGTATTAGTGGTATTGGTGGTGGTGGTGGTATTGATATTGGTGGTGGTGGAGATATTGGTAGGGTTTGTATTAGTGGTATTGGTGGTGGGATTTGTATTGGAAGTGGTATTGGTGGTGGTGGTGGTAGTGGTATTGATGGTAATTGTGGTGGTGGTATTGATATTGGTGGTGGTAGTATTGGTGGCGGTATTGGCGATGGTAGTATTAGTGGTAATGGTATTGGTGGTGGTGGTATTGGTGGTGATGGTGGTATATGTGGTGGTGTTGGTGGTGGTGGTATTGATGGTTGTGGTGGTATTTGTGGTGGTGACGTGTTAGTGTTGGTGGCACTATTGGTGGTGGTATTGGTGGTGCTGGTGGTACTGATGGTATTGGTGGTGGAATTATTGGTGGTAGTTTCAGTTATGGTGGTATTGGTGGTGGTGGTATTGGTATTGGTATTGGTAGTAGTGTTGGTTGTATTGGTGGTGGTGCAGTGGTGGTGGTATTAGTGGTGGTGGTAGTGGTATTGGTGGTGGTAGTATTGGTGATGCTATTGGTGGTGGCATTGGTATTGCTGGTATTGGTGGTGGTAGTATTGTTGGTGGTGGCAATGGTGGTGGTATGGGTGGTGGTGGAGGAATTGGTGGTGGTGGTATTATTGAATTGATGGTGGTGGTATTGGTGGTGGTGGTACTGGTGGTGGTATTGGTTGTGGTGATATTGATGGTGGTATTGTTGGTGGTGGTTGTGGTATTGGTGGTGGTGGTATTGGTGGTGAAGGTGATATTGGTGGTGGTAGGGGTATTGGTGGTGGTGGTGGTATTGGTAGTGGCGATATTGGTGTTGGTGGTATTGGTGGTGGTAGTATTGGTGCTGGTATTGATGGTGATGGTGGTATTGGTGGTGGTGGGGGTGGTGTTTGTGTTGGTACTGGTGGTGGTAATGGTGGTAGTGGTATTGGTGGTGGTGATATTGGTGGTGGTGGTTTTGGCGGTGGTGGTATTGGTGGTGGTATTAGTGGTGGTATTGATGGCGATGGTGGTGGTATTGGTTTTGGTGATGGTATTGGTAGTGGTGATATTGGTGTTGATGGTATTGATGGTGGTGGTATTGGTGGTATTAGTGGTGGTATTGGTGTTGGCATTGGTGGTGGTGGTGGTATTGATGGTGATATTGGTGGTAGTGGTGGTATTGGCGGTGGTGGTATTGGTGGTGGTGGTATTGGTGGTAGTGGTATTGTTGGTGGTGGTATTGGTATTGGTGGTGGTGGTGGTGATGGTGGTATTAGTGGTAGTGGTATTGGTGGCGGTCATATTGGTGGTGGTGGTATTGGTGGTAGTGGTATTGGTGGTGGCGTTTGTGGTGGTATTGATGGTGGTGGTGGTATTTGTGGTGGTGACGTATTAGCGGTGGTGGCAGTATAAGTGCTGGTTTTGGTGCTGCTGGTGGTACTGGTGGTAATGGTGGTGGAAATATTGGTGGTAATTTTGGTGATGGTGGTATTGGTGGTGATATTGGTATTGGTGGTAGTGTTGGTGGTGTTGGTGGTACTGGTGGTGGTGGTATTAGTGGTGGTGGTATTGGTGGTGGTGGTAGTGGTATTGATGGTATTGGTGGTGGTGGTATTGCTATTGGTGGTGCTATTGGTATTGGTGGTGGCATTGGTAGTGCTGGTATTGGTGGTGGTGGTATTGGTGGTGGTGGTGGTATTAGTGGTTGTGGTATTGATGGTGGTGGTATTGGTGGCGGTGGTATTGGGGGTGGCGGTACTGGTGGTGGTATTGGTTGTGGTGATATTGGTGGTGGTATTGTTGGTGGTGGTTGTGGTATTGGTGGTGAAGGTGATATTGGTGGTGGTATTGATGGTGATATTGGTGGTAGTGGTTGTATTGGCGGTGGTGGTATTGGTGGTGGTGGTATTGGTGGTAGTGGTATTGGTGGTGGTGGTATTGGTATTGGTGGTGGCGGTGTTAGTGGTGTTTGGTGGTGGCATTTGTATTGGCGGTAGCATTGGTGGAGGTGGTATTGAATTGGTGGTGGTGGTATTGGTGGTGGTGGTAATGGTGGGGTATTGGTGCTAATATTGGTGGTGGTAGTGGTAGTGGTAATGGTGGTAGTGGTATTGGTGGTGGTGGTATTGCTGGTGGCGGTATTGATATTGGTGGTGGTGGTGGGGGTATTGGTAGTTGTTGTATTAGTGGTATTGGTGGTGGTGGTAGTATTGATGCTGGTATTGCTGGTGGTGGTATTGATATTGGTTGTGGGGGTATGGGTATTGATGATATTGGTGGTGGTGGTATTGCTATTGGTGGTGCTATTGGTATTGGTGGTGGCATTGGTAGTGCTGGTATTGGTGGTGGTGGTATTGGTGGTGGTGGAGGTATTGGTGGTGGTGGTATTAGTGGTGGTGGTATTGATCGTGCTGGTATTGGTGGCGGTAGAATTGGAGGTGGTGGTACTGGTGGTGGTATTGGTTGTGGTGATATTGGTGGTGGTATTATTGGTGGTGGTTGTGGTTTTGGTGGTGAAGGTGATATTGGTGGTGGTATTGATGGTGATATTGCTGGTAGTGGTGCTATTGGCGGTGGTGGTATTGGTGGTGGTGGTATTGGTGGTAGTGGTATTGGTGGTGGTGGTGGTATTGGTATTGGTGGTGGTGGTGTTAGTGGTGTTTGGTGGTGGCATTTGTATTGGCGGTAGCATTGGTGGTGGTGGTATTGAATTGGTGGTGGTGGTATTGGTGGTGGTGGTATTGGTGGTGGTGGTAATGGAGGTGTATTGGTGCTATTATTGGTGGTGGTAGTGGTACTGGTGGTAGTGGTATTGTAGTGGGGGTATTGATGCTGGTATTGCTGCTGGTGGTATTGATATTGGTGGTGGTGGTGGGGGTATTGGTAGTGGTTGTATTAGTGGTATTGGTGGTGGTGGTGGTATTGATATTGGTGGTGGTGGAGATATTGGTAGTGGTTGTATTAGTGGTATTGGTGGTGGTATTTGTATTGGCAGTGGTATTGGTGGTGGTGGTGGTAGTGGTATTGATATTGGTGGTGGTAGTATTGGTGGCGGTATTGGTGATGGTGGTATTAGTGGTAATGGTATTGGTGGTGGTAGTATTGGTGGTGATGGTGGTATATGTGGTGGTGTTGGTGGTGGTGGTATTGATGGTTGTGGTGGTATTTGTGGTGGTGACGTGTTAGTGTTGGTGGCAGTATTGGTGGTGGTATTGGTGGTGCTGGTGGTACTGATAGTATTGGTGGAGGAATTATTGGTGGTAGTTTTGGTGATGGTGGTATTGGAGGTGGTGGTATTGGTATTGGTATTGGTAGTAGTGTTGGTTGTATTGGTGGTGGTGCAGTGGTGGTGGTATTAGTGGTGGTGGTAGTGGTATTGATGGTATTGGTGGTGGTAGTATTGGTATTGGTGGTGCTATAGGTATTGGTGGTGGCATTGGTAGTGCTGGTATTGGTGGTGGTGGTATTGGTGGCGGTGGCACTGGTGGTGGTATGGGTGGTGGTGGAGGAATTGGTGGTGGTGGTATTAGTGAATTGATGGTGGTGGTATTGGTGGTGGTGGTATTGGTGGTGGTGGTACTGGTGGTGGTGGTACTGGTGGTGGTATTGGTTGTGGTGATTTTGATGGTGGTATTATTGGTGGTGGCGGTATTGGTGGTGAAGGTGATATTGGTGGTGGTAGGGGTATTGGTGGTGGTGGTGGTATTGGTAGTGGTGATATTGGTGTTGGTGGTATTGGTGGTGGTAGTATTGGTACTGGTATTGATGGTGATGGTGGTATTGGTGGTGGTGGTATTGGTGGTATTGTTATTGGCAGTGGTATGGGTGGTGTTTGTATTGGTAGTGTTGGAATTGGTGGTGGTATTGGTGGTGTTGGTATTGATGGTGGTATTGGTAGTGGTATTATTGATGGTGGTGGTTGTACTGGTGGTGGTGGTATTGGTGGGGGTGGTATTGGTAGTGGTATTGGGGGTTGTGGAGGTGGTTTATTGATGCTGGTCATGGTATTTGTGGTGGAGGTGTATTATTGGTGATGGCAGTATTGGTGGTGGTATTGAGGGTGCTGGTGGCATTGTTGGTGGAATTATTGGTGGTGGTATTGGTGGTGGTGGTATTGATGGTGGTGATATTGGAGGTGGTGGTATTGGTTTTGGTGGTATTAGTGGTGGTATTGCTGGTGGTATTGGTGGTGATGGTGATGTTGGTAGTGGTGATATTGGTGTTGGTGGTGGTATTGGTGGTGGCATTAGCAGTGGTGGTTTTGGTGGTGGTATTGATGGTGTTGGTGGTATTGGGGGTGGTGGTGGTATTGGTGGTGGTGCTATCAGTGGTGGTATTGCTGGTAGAATTGGTGGAGGTGGTATTGGTGGTGGTATTGGTGGTTGTGGAGGTGGTAGTATTGATGGTGGTGATGGTATTTGTGGTGGAGGTGTATTAAAGGTAGTGGTAGTATTTTTGGTGGTATTGAGGGTGCTGGTGGTATTGGTGGTGGAATTATTGGTGGTGGTATTGGTGGTGGTGGTATTAATGGTGGTGGTATTGGCGGTGGTGATATTGGAGGTGGTGGTGGTATTGGTTTTGGTGGTATTCGTGGTGGTATTGGTGGTGTTATTTGTGGTGATGGTGATATTGGTGGTGGTATTGGTGGTGATATTGGTAGTGGTGTTATTGGTGGTGGTATTAGTGGTGGTATTGGTGATGGCATTAGCAGTGGTGGTATTGGTGGTGGCATTGATGGTGTTGGTGGTATTGGTGGTGATGCTATCAGTGGTGATATTGCTGGTGAAATTGGTGGAGGTGGTATTGGTGGTGGTATTTGTGTTGGTGGTGGTATTGGCATTGGTGGCGGTGGTACTAGTGGTGTTGGTATTAGTGGTGGTATTGGTGGTGGTAATATTGGTAGTGGTGGTGGTGGTGGTACTGGTGGTGGTGGTATTGGTGGTGGTGGAGGTGGTGGTATTGATGGTGGTGGTGGTATTTGTAGTGGTGGTGTATTAGTGGTGGTGGCAGTAAATCGGTGGTATTGGTGGTGCTGGTGGTACTGATGGCATTGGTGCTGAAATTATTGGTGGTGGTATAGGTGGTGGTGGTGGTGTTGGTGGTGTTGCTGGTATTGCTGGTGGTGGTGGTGTTAGTGGTGATATTGGTGGTGGTGGTGGAATTGGTGGTGGTGATATTGGAGGTGATGGTGGTATTGGTTTTGGTGATTTTGGTGGTATTCGTGGTGGTATTGCTGGTGGTATTGCTAGTTGTGGTATTGGTGGTGGTATTGGTTGTATTGGTAGTGGTGGTGTTGGTGGTATTGTTGGTGGTGGTGGTATTGGTGGTGGTGGAATTGGTGGTGGTGATATTGGAGGTGGTGGTGGTATTGGTTTTGGTGATTTTGGTGGTATTCGTGGTGGTATTGCTAGTGGTGGTATTGGTGGTGGTATTGGTTGTATTGGTAGTGGTGGTGTTGGTGGTATTGTTGGTGGTGGTGGTATTGGTGTTGGTATTGGTAGTGGTGGTGGTATTGGTGGTGGTGGTATTAGTGGTGGTGGCGGTATTGATGGGATTGGTGGTGGTAGCGGTATTAGTGGTGGTATTGGTGGTGGTGGTGGTATTGGTGATGGTATTGGCGGTGATGGTGGTAGCAGTATTAGTGGTAGTATTGGTGGTGGTATTGGTTGTGGTGGTATTGGTGGTAATGCAATTGGTGGTGGTATTGGTGGTGGTGATATTGGTGGTATTGGTGAATGAATTATTGGTGGTGGTGGTATTGGTAGTGGTGGTATTGGTGGTGATTGATAACAAAGTTTATTTAGACAATAGTCTATAAACCATACATAGAGCAATGGATCACACATAGTGATAAAAAATATTTAAAACCACAATTCATTTTACACATTTACAACACTTGTGAAACCATAAAACATAAAATTGGGATACTCTGTAATTTTTAAACTCTCCCGCCCTCCTTTGTTACCTCCATTATGTATTCTCTTGTCGCTTTCAGAAATTTCCCCAATGCAATTGTAATATCCAAAAATGACATTTCTGTAAAGAGGTCAATGGCGTCTGCACAAGAGGTCACCTCATATTTTAAAACAATTGGACGTAAAAAAGCTTTCCGAATTGCTAAAATCCATGTACAATCAAACAGTATATGTAAAATATCATTTCTTACTCCTAAACCACATTTACAAGTACCGTCCGGTTGGATCAGGGCCACTCTTATTTTTCTTTCAATCTTCCATGGATTTAGGCCCACCCGAACCTTCAAGATTTCATGTCTTAGCCATCTATTGGGCAGTAAATCCAGGTATGGGAACCGGACCTCCTTTTCCCATTCATTCTTTACCCAATTCACCGATTTTTTTAGCCTCGGATAGTCCATGTCTTGTGTTCTGAAGTATTCGAGCCCTTTGTCTCTAAGCATTTTTTAGTACAGACTATATTCAACAATGGTGGGGAGAGGCTCAATTTCAAGTGTGTGGCTACCGTCTGGAGGGTTTTCTTCACATCTCGCGCCCAGCGTAAGCTGCTTACTTGAATTTCCTCTCTACACCAAATTGAAACCTTCTCATCACCGCCAGACTCCTGTCTGTTCCAAAATCTTATTAAGGACATTTGAGTCGTTACATCCCATGATGTCAACCCCACTTCCATTCTAATAGCTTGAATCATGGAGCTATTTGGTAAGGTCAGCAACATTTTCAGAATTTTACCTTCTTCCCGGTCCCACCCTCTTTTACCACTCAGGTAAAGCACCTCTGCTCCATAAAGCACTTGTGGGGGGATCATAACTTCAAAAGCCTTTAAGAGCGGTCTGTGTGACATGTCAGTGATGTCACCGTAATCTTTATTACATTTTTTCAGACCACAGACCGATGAATAAGCCTTAGCCGTTTGTGCCTCCACGTGGGTATTCCACTTTAATGTGCTCTTAAACCAAAGGCCTAAGTATTTATATTCACCTACTACGTCTAATTTATCCTGTCTTAAAAACCAATTAAAATTATTTACCCTCTTTCCAAAACATTGGATCTTTGTTTTCTCCATATTCAAGGTTAAGAGCTTTTTATCACAATACTCTTTAAACACATTTAATTTCCTTTGGAGGCCCATTTCAGTTTGATCCAAGATCACAAGGTCATCAGCATATAAGAGACATGACACGTTATTGCTATTCATTCGTGGGCTCGCACTTTTTTCAACTTCCAAGGCAGCGGGGAGGTCTGCCAAGAAGATTGAAAAAAGCAAGGGTGCCAAAACGCACCCTTGTCTCAAACCGTTTCTTACTGGAATTTTATATGTTAGTGAGCCCTTTAGGTCTCTAATGACCTGGGCCCAATTGCCACTATGTAATTATTTTAAGATGTTCAATATACCCTGTGGCATTCCATAATTTTCTAATACTTCCCAAAGGCTATTTCTGTCCACTATGTCAAACGCCGGCCGGAAATCGACGAAACAGCAAAATAATTTGCTGTTTTGTTCCATCGATTTCCTAGCCAATGCCCACAGTGTAAAACAATGATCTATCGAGGAGTGGCCTTCTTTGAAGCCACCTTGTTCGACGGGAACGATAGACCTGTGTTCCATCCAAACTTTTAGCTTACTAAGGATTATTTTAGAGAACATTTTTTCTCCTATATCCAATAGGTTAATTAGCCCATAATTCTTCGGGGCATGTACATCCCCTTTCTTATGTAGTGGTCTTATTATAGCTCCCTTCCAGTTTGAGGGCATAATCCCTTGGTCTAAAATGAAGGCAAACATTTTCGCGTAGAATTCCGCCCACCAGGTCTGGTTTGAATTTAATATCAGGGCTGGTAAATTATCTGGGCCTGCAGCTCTAGTTAGATTCAGTGTCCTTATTGTCATAAGGACATTTGTTATTGAGCATTCTTGTCTTAGATCCTCTACTAGGCCTTTCCAATCCCCTGGTACCTCATTTCCAGTCCCCCTCCCAGGGTCATATAATTGCTGTATACACTCTGCCCACGCCCCCTCTTCCACTGCGCAAATCATAGGAGCAACCGAAAGTACCGTTGCTGAGTGGATTAACTTTCAGAACTGCTGTGTGTTCTTTGCTTCGATTGCTTCCAATAATTTGCTCCAACACATTTCTTTATGGGTCCTTTTAGCATTGCAGATTAGGGCGATATAATCCCTCTTTATTCTTGCTAGGTTTTCCGCCCTAGTTTGCACAAAATTTTTCCGTAGGCTACGTTCTTCTCGCCTAACTTCTCTTTTCTTTAGTAAGCAATCCTGGTTAAACCAAGTTCCTCGCTTTGCTTGTGCCCTTCCATTGTTCTTATTGGCGCTTACATCATACCTTAATTCTACACTTATGCTTTTCACTACTTGAGGTATTTTCTCAACATACCAAGGTAAGTTTTGGCCACACAAGTGACCTAATTGCATCTTTTGTTGCAGACTAGTTAGCCTCTCGATATATTTTTCAGTTAACTGAGTGGTTATCCGCTTAGGATAGTCCATCTCTTGAGGCATAACTCTATCACATGCTATATGTTGGGCGATTACAAGCTCTAATTTTAACATTTTGTGATCACTACATTCCACTGGGTCAATCCTAAAATCTTTTACCAACTCAAAATCCCAAGCCACCATAAAAATATAATCTATCGGGCAATTTTGAGTCCCGTATTTAAAGGTTTTCTTTGCAGGGCAGTCCTGCGTTGTCCTTCCATTTAGACAAAATAAACTTTTTATCCCTAACAAATTGCCCAAGTTGGCTGCATCAGTCAATATTTTAATTTCCAGAAATTCTGCTTTTTTTACTTCACATGCCTCTAGAATGTCTGTATACCACTTTTCTGACAATTTTGGGTTTAATTTGTGATTAAAATCTCCCAATAACAACATCAAATCATTTCCACAAAGTGTATCCATATAATTCTTAAACATTTTTATTTCGACCCCATATTCCTTCCGTGAACTCCACTGCATATACACATTTAGGATCAGCATGTTTTCATATTTTTTATCAGTGAATGATGTTTGAATTCTACAAACCAAGAGCCACTTGGACGTCACGGGTATCTGAAGAACCGTAGTTAATCAACATGTTGAAATCAAAGTCAGCAAACCACCGGTTGGGTGGCCAGAGGTAGATATTTTTGCTGGACGGTAAATTTGTTTAAACTCTTCTACTACCGGGGGTTCTCCACAGAGCCAGGTCTCTTGTATACAAATAATTTCACACTTTTTTGCGAGTTCTTTCAAAGCTTCCTGTTTTACTTGGGTACCCATCCCATTTATATTCCAAGAGACCATAAATGTGCTCCGTGGCTGCCCCCTTACCTATTCTGATTAATCTGGATTCCCTTGTCTTTTTATGAGGCTGGGACTTAGGATCTTGTACTACTGCTTCTGTTAACTCATACCTTTCTTCATCATTTTTTGTCACTCTTTTGCTCATCTTTCCTCCCCCCCCCCTTCTTGCCACTCTTACTCTTTTTGATAAGCCATAGTTCCTAAGCTCGCCTCTTGTTTTTACCAGCATTGGCCATCTTGACACATAGACTTGTTGTTCCCCCGAGTGGGCTATATCAACTTGACTTGCTGATGGGGTATTAGTAATTCTAACTTCCTCATCCCCTTCCCTCCCTAGACCTATAACCACCGGATCTATGACAGGTCTTAACATTGAGGGCATTTGATCCCTAATACCATGTAATTCTCCCTCAATTTTAGACAGGTGCATTTTTTGGCTTTTCAGAACATCATGGTTTAGCATGGTTACTTCTAACAATCCTTGTAACGATTTTTGCACCATTAACATCAGTTCCAAGATTTAAGATGCTGGAGTTTCTGACGACTCCAAATTTATCTCAGAGTGCTGGTTTTCGCCATTTGTGTCGCCATTTTTATCCAGACCTACAAGGTCATTGCTTCTTGCAACCAGCTTTTCTGATCCAGTAAGACTTCCAACTGGGTTTGGAGTTCTTTCATCACTGTGCCTCGAGCCCAGGCTAACTACCTCCTCCGGCGTCTGTCGTAACAATTTCAGAGAAGAAGAAAGTTGCAGTGACATTATTGTCCTCCTTTGGCTTAGCAGAGACTGCACCGATCGGTCGACCAGGCCTATTGAGTCTACCAAACAGTCATCAAAGATCAAAGACTTGCCCCCTTTCCATGAATCCTCCTCTTCTTCGGTAGTCATGGCTTTAGTCGGTGAAAAAACCACTTTAAAGTGCTTTCCCACAAATTCTTTGATTGTATTTGACGCTACACTCCCCTTACTTCCTCACTGTTGGACTTCTTTGGGGGTTTTCTCTTTATTCTTTTGTGAACGTTTGGATTTTTCCTTGACTCCCGGTGATGTCGAGCTCTCTTGGTAATCTTGTCTATTTTCGCTGTTAGGCTTTGCTTTCCTTATTGTTCCTAAAGTGCTTTTGTTTTTTCGTGGGGCCATTTTAGTCCTTAAGCACTTTCCCTCAAGTGCTTCTAATTAAAACAATTTAGTTTAATTAAACTTAGATTTTAATACAAAAATTACTTCCACTTACCTCTGTAGTGCCTTGAACTTGCGCTCGTGCCCCGTGCCCTTCTCAACTTCTCCTTAAAAAGTTGTTTGTCCTGGATTGATTCAGTTATTTTGCCAATTAATCCAAGTTTCTACCTCCACACCCCCAGCTTTAACTTTCATGAGGGTTCATAGGAATTAATGACGGTATAGCAGAAGGGCTAGCTCCTTTTACTGCTTTGGCCAGGCAGTCTACTCTCTTAACCTCCTCTTATGCCGCCACAGCTTCCTCTATCTTCCTCTATCCCCACTCCATCTCCGCAACCCAGTCAGAACTCAGGCGGGGGGGAGGGAGGTTTTCCAAACTTGCACACTCACTGGTCTGTGGCCGGTCTATTGCTGTTTATTCAGTTTATTTAATTTTTTGACGCCCGGTTCTGCCACACGTAGCAACCCGGCTTAGCCCAGGTCTCCCGGCTCTATACTCAGCGAGGACGCTGCCTGGACTCACGGGTCCCACAGGCGCCTTCTCCTCGCTCCTTGCTCCTCGCACTTCTCGCTCCTCTCGATGGGGGTTCGTTGGGTTCGCTGGGGATTTAATTCGCTCGGCGTTTGGCGTTTGGTATACGCTGTATTTCGCTGTATTTTCGGAGCAGCCTGCCGCGGCTCAGCGGCTCCACTCCAGCAGCAGCTTCTCCTAGCACTCCTCGCGTCACGTAACGTCGAGGTCACTGGTCACGGCAGTACGGCAACAACAGAGTCCTCTGGTATTGGTGGTGGTATTGGTGGTGGTGGTGGAACTGGGGGTGGCGATATTGATGGTAGTGGTATTGGTGGTGGTGATGGTGGAGGTGGTGGTGCTATCGGTGGCAGGTGTGCTATTGGTTGTGGTATTGGTTGTGGTGGTATTGGTGGTATCAGTAGTGGTGTTCGTGGTGGTGGCAATGGTATGGGTGGTACTGTGGTATTGGTTTTGGTAATGGTATTGGTGGTGGTGGTATTGGATTGGTAGTGGTGGTGGTGGAGGTATTGATGGTAGTGGTATTGGTGGAGGTGGTGGTATTGGTGGTAGTATTGGTGGTGATGATATTGGTATTGGTGGTGGTGGTATTGGTAGTGGTTGTTTTAGTGGTATTGGTGATGGTATTTGTATTGGAGGTGGTGGTATTAGTGGTATTGGTGGTGGTGGTGGTAGTGGTATTGATGATATTAGGGTGGTGGTATTGGTATTGGTGGTGCTATTGGGATTGGTGGTAGTATTGGTAGTGGTGGTGGTGGTATTCGTGGCAGTACTTGTGGTGGTGGTATTAGTGGTGGTGGTATTGGTGGTGGTGGTGGTATTCGTGGTGGTGGTACTGGTGAGTCTAAAGGTGGTAGTGGTATTTGTGGTGGTGATAATGGTGGTGGTGGTATTGGTGGTGGTATTAGTGGTGGTATTGATGGTGATGGTGATATTGGTGGTGGTGGTGCTATTGGTTGTGGTGGTGGTATTGGTAGCAGTGATATTGGTGTTGGTGGTATTGATGTTGGTGGTATTGGTGGTGTTATTCGTGGTGGTGGTGTTGGTCGTATTGTTGGGGGTGGTGCTATTAGTGATGGTGGTATTAGTGGTGGTGGTGGTGGTATTGATGGTGGTATTGGTGGTGGTGGTAGTGGTATTAGTGGTGGTATTGGTGGTGCTATTGGTGGTGGTGGTATTGGTGATTGTATTGGTGGTGATGGTGGCAGCGGTATTAGTGGTGGTATTGGTGGTGGTGGTATTGGTGGTAATGCTATTGGTGGTGGTATTGGTGGTGGTGGTATTGGTGATGGAATTATTGGTGGTGGTGGTATTGGTGGTGGTATTGGTGGTAGTATTGGTGGTGGTATTGGGGTTGGCATTATTGATGGTGGTGGTATTGGTGGTGGTGCTATTGGTGGTGGTGGTGCTATCGATGGTGGTTGTGCTATTAGTGGTGGTATTGGTGGTGTTGGTATTGGTAGTATCGGTAGTGGTATTGGTGGTGGTGGCATTGGTCTTGGTGGTATTGTGTTATTGTTTTTGGTAATGGTATTGGCGGTGGTATTAGTGGTGGTATTGGATTGGTGGTGCTGGTGGTTGAGGTATTGGATTGGTAGTGGTGGTCGTGGTGGTATTTGTGGTAGTGGTATTGGTGGAGGCGGTTGTATTGGTGGTAGTATTGGTGGTGGTGGTATTGGTATTGGTGGTGGTAGTATTAGTGGTATTGGTGGTGGTGGTAGTGGTATTAATGGTATTGGTGGCGGTGGTATTGGTATTGGTGGTGCTATTGCTGGCGGTATAGGTATTGGTACTGGTATTAGTGGTGGTGGTATTGGTATTGGTGGGGGTATTGTGGCGGTGGTGGTGGTATTGGTGGTAGTGGTATTGGTGGTGGTGGTATTTGTGGGTGTGGTACTGGTGGTGGTAATTGTGGTAGTGATATTGGTGTTGGTGGTATTGATGTTGGTGGTATTGGTGGTGGTGGTGTTAGTGGTGGTATTGGTGGTGGCATTGGTGGTGGTGGTGGTATTGGTGGTGGTATTGATGGTGATATTGGTGGTGGTGGTGGTATTGTTGGTATTATTGGTGGTGGTAGTGGTACTGGTGGTAGTGGTATTGGTGGTGGTATTGCTGGTGGTGGTATTGATGGTGGTGATATTCGTGGTGGTGGTATTAGTGGGGGCATTGGTGGTGGTAGGGGTTTTGGTGGTGGTATTGATGGTGATATTGGTGGTGGTGGTGGTATTGGTGGTGGTAGTATTGGTGGTGGTGGTATTGGTGGTGGTGGTGTTAGTGGTGTTGGTGGTGGCATTTGTATTTGTGGTAGCATTGGTGGTGGTGGTATTGGATTGGTGGTGGTGGTATTAGTGGTGGTATTGGTACTGGTGGTAGTGGTATTGGTAGTTGTGGTGGTATTGTTGGTGGTATTGCTGGTCGTGGTATTGATATTGGTGGTGGTGGTATTGGTAGTGGTTGTATTAGTGGTATTGGCGGTGGTATTTGTATTGGCAGTGGTATTGGTGGTGGTGGTATTGGTATTGATGATAATTGTGGTGGTGTTATTGGAATTGGTGGTGGTCCCATTGATATTGGTGGTGGTGGTATTGGTGGCGTTATTGGTGGTGGCATTATTGGTGGTGGTGGTATTGGTGGTGGTGGTATTTGTGGTATTGGTGGGGGTGGTATTGGTGGTGGTGCTGGTGGTGGTATTGATGGTGGTGGTGGTATTTGTGGTGGTGGTAGAAGTATTGGAGGTGGTATTGGTGGTGCTGGTGGTACTGGTGGTATTGGTGGTGCAATTATTGGTGGTAGTTTTGGTGATGGTGGTATTGGTGTGGTGGTGTTGGTGGGGTTGGTGGTATTGGTGGTGGTTGTGGTGGTATTAGTGGTGGTGGTATTGGTGGTGGTGGAATTAGTGGTGGTGATATTGGAGGTGGTGGTGGTATTGGTTGTGGTGGTTTTGATGGTATTAGTGGTTGTATTGCTAGTGGTGGTATTGGTGGTGGTATTGGTAGTGGTATTGGTGGTGGTGGTGGTATTGGTGGTGGTGGTATTAGTTGTGGTGGCTGTATTGATGGTATAATTGGTGGTGGTGGTAGTGGTATTAGTGGTGGTATTGGTGATGGTATTGGTGATTGTGTTGGTGGTGATGGTGGTAGCGGTATTAGAGGTGGTATTGGTGGTAATGCTATTGGTGGTGGTATTGGGGTTGGTGTTATTGATGGTGGTGGTATTGGTGGTGGTGGTGCTATTGGTGGTGGTGCTTTTGATGGTGGGTGTGCTATTGGTGGTGGTATTGGTGGTGGTGGTATTGGTAGTATCGGTAGTGGTATTGGTGGTGGTGGCATTGGTCTTGGTGGTATTGTGTTATTAGTTTTGGTAATGGTATTGGTGGTGATATTGGTGGTGGTGGTGGTGGTGGTATTGGATTGGCAGAATGAATTCAAGGTGAATTCTAGAATGGAAGGATGAAATAGAAAAGAATAGAAATAGAAGAAATATAAATAACAGAATACTATACTGTGGGTTACAGAATAGCATTAACAACATAGAGGATCAAATGTAAAATGCATTAAGAAATATATTTTTTTATTGACCATTTTAAACATTTTTGATGTTATAATAGAATTACTGTTAATTATAATTTGAAATATTTATTTTGTTAACAATTAAATTACATTTAGATTTCGTTTTAATTTACAATGTAACATAAATAAAAGTTAATTAAAAATAATATTAACAAAAAGCACAATTTGCAGCCAAGCTTTTAATACATTCAAAACACTTGATAGGATAAGGGGGTGAAAGTAACAAAAAGTGTTTTGTGTCCTGCTAGTCTGATAGTCCAAATTGCAGAGGAGTTAGGGAAAGGTGTTTCATATTTTTTATTTCTACTATTTCAATTTTTTCCTTATATTTATTTTTCCCTAGTCACTTCTAAACAGAGATATCCATTCTGGTGGCAGAGATCTCCACGAAAAGACGGACAGTTGTAAGGTTGAATCTAGGTGAAGATCCCGCATGTAAAATTATTGTAAACAAGGCACACTTTTTAAAAAAAGAATTACCAACATCATGGTAGTGTCAGCATTACAAGAAGGGTGGACACCATTGGGCCATAAGTGTCTACATGCCCTATATTTAGATTTGCCCTATTATTCAGTAATCATTAGTGCATGTTTGACTGTACCACCATTTTGCAGTAATCCGTAGTACATGTTCAGATTTTCCCCATCCCTAGCTCATCTTGAACGATTTTCGAGATCTACACTCAGAAATTGTGAGTGTCATGCTAGATTTGCAATAATATGTAGAAGGTTGAGCTGCTTGGGCACATTGTACATGCCTTATGAATCTTGGGGCATGACCATATTTTCACCTACACTCATTAATCATGTGTGCAGGTTAAGATTCTCACCATCACTCAGCTAGGTCACTCTGAAGTAAGGAGAAAGGGCACCGCAGCTCTGGACCATGACAACTGAAGAAGTGATTTGCAATACGTCACACTTTTTCATGTTATTTATTTGTGGTTTTCTACAGTGGACGTCATATCATGTCTGTGTCTGAGAGCTTTAATTGAAGCAGAGGATGAGTCTTTGGATAAAAATAAACATTAGACTATACATAAATGAAAACAGTGACAAAACGTGCTGTAATTATGAAAAATAATTATATAGATAGTACTTTTCCCAGAAAATAGTCCAGCAAAAATAACAGATACACGTCTATATGTTTAAAACTCTAAACTAGGTTCTTATATAGCTAAAAATGTGAGTATGAATGAATTTAAAAATAAAGCTATATGAACTTCACAGGCAGTATTACAGTTAAGGTTTACTGCCCCTGTTTGTGCTACACATTCAAATATTTTCGCAGGGTGCAAACAGGGACACTGACCCCTATTAATGTTAATGTGCTACCCCAGGGCAGTCATAAACTCCCAGCGGCCTCGTGTCTGCCCTTGGGGTAGCGCATTAATGGCAGGCTGAGTGTCTCATTGAAGCAGCCCCTCCATCTTTCAATGTTCAGGTGCCCCCGCACTTCAAAGAAGAGACAGAACTTTCACCACAGTATGGGACTGCACCCACGTACAGGGGTTGTCTGGTAATCAAAGGGAGGCATTTTCTTCCCTCCAGGGGCACAATGATTGTGTGCCACCTTCTTGAAGCGCACAGTTAGTGTGCCTCCTGATGGCCTCTATGCTTTCACACCCACATCCATAATCCAGTACGCTATCGAGGCAAAGTGCTTCTCTCATGTGCAGGGGGGCTGGCCCTTATGCACATGAGAGAATACACTGTTAAGATAGCACTGGCTCTATGCATGTGCCAGCTACATCTGTACTACAAAAGAGCCGCACAAGCGAGAAAGACCCCTACAGTACTACGCCAGTCTCCCAGGGGCACAAAAAATAGATGCAAACGTTGGTTGTTCCAATGAGGCACTGTACATATTATGGCCCCAAATGTGAAGCTGACATGTCCGTTGAGTGGATGGAGGTACAAGGGTGTTTTTTTGCAAAGAGATAGTACTTCCATCATTCCTTTGATAAAACATCTTACTAGACTAAACAGAGGTATTTAAAATCACCTTGAAAGAAAGGCATTTCAATGTACTTTTGACAAAATGTCAATGTATGTAATGAGATCCTTCTGCTAGTCTGTTACTTAAAATGCAAATCACAAAAGCCAGGCACAGCATCTTGAAATGCTGTAAAACAGCACTTTAAAATAGGTGTAACCGCTCATTCCCTTAAAAACTATAACAAAATGCTCCATTTTGCATGGTCACTTCCATCTTTTGCCGAACTTTATTGCTGGGTTTTGTACTTTGCACCCTAGGGCAACTGCTGTTCAATGCCCAGTATATGCGCTCTGACTCCTAAAACATGAAGAAATTGGCTAATCCCTGATTGGCATAGTTAACTTTCCTTTAATCCAACAGTATATGGTGTAGAAATTATATTCATGGCATGAAAAGTTAAATAACACCTGTGGAATGCAGCACTTATTGTGCCAACAATTGTTTAGGCTTCAGTTCTACATAGTGTTGCTTGACTGCAACAGCTTAAAGCCCCCCTGCTGGAGCAAAGGTGTATTCCCTGCCCGGAAGAGTGTGCTCAGGAAATAAAGTTTACATTCCATACCCACACTCTCCTGGGTAGGGAACACAGCATTGTCATGGGGATGCTTTGAGCAGGCCCCAGGGGAAGGTGTACCAGGGGTCAATTTACAGCTCGAGACGGCGATCCTGATGCCCCCTCACCGAAAAAAACACTGTCCCTAAATTTAAAAATAGTCCTATGAGTTGGGGTCCTCAAGACCTCATACGTAGCTTGAGGAGGGGGGCCACAACCCTCTCCATACATTTAAGTACATCCTGAGGGTTGGGCTCCCGGAGGCCTCATAAGAGGCTTGGGAGGGGGCCCTCACGCCCACTCCCCTAAATCTTAAAGAAATACTGGTGATGAGGTCCCTGAGGCCTCATGAAGGCTCAGGGAGGGGGGTCAATGCCCACCTCTCTAAAGAAATTAACTTGACCCTTCTCCTGAGACTTGGCTCACCCAGAGTGGTTCATTTTTGAAGAGGTAGGAAGCCCCACCAGGTTCAGGGAGGTAGAGTATTCCTACCCAGCCCCCTTAGGTTTTTAAAGCTTTTTGTAGGACAGGGGACTGTGTTCTGTGTCCTAAATGACTGCCACCACATCTTTGTTGATGTGGCGGCATCCCATCAGATCATACCTTTTGATCTGTTGGATCCGCAGATCCTCAGTGCTGTGATATACACACACATTTTTAACCGTAATTTCTCAAAAACTACTGAATAGATGTATACCAAATCAGAAAAAGCATTTCTTCTGGACCATGATCTACCTTTCAGCCAAATTATTGGTAGTTCCATTCAGCCGTTTTGGCAGTAGCTGTGTCTAATTTTCCTATGAAATTTGCATGGAGAAATGCTTTTTTGAACACCCTCTCGATGGATCACACAGAAATTTTATATGTAGAAATGCACACATAGATCGCAGCCAGGGAATATTACTCACAAAGCTTTCGTCAGATTAAATTACAGCGATATACAGTGCAATATATATATATATATATATATATATATATATATAAATATATATATATATATATATATATATATAAATATATATATATATATATATATATATATATATATATATAATATATATATATATATATATATATATATATATATATATATATATATATATATATATATATACTAGCAGCCCCCCCCCAGCGTTGCCCGGGGCAAAAGGGGGCTGGGGGCAGCATTTCAGGCTTGCGTGCACTCCCGCCCCGGCCCCCGCCCGCCACGACATCTCCACTCCTCCCCGCGTTTCACTGAGCCGCACACGTTCCGCCTCCTCCCAGCGCTCCTGCGCTTCACCTACCTCAGCCCGACTTCACCGCTCCTCGTTCCGCCTCCTCATATCAGCCCGACTTCACCGCTCCTCGTTCCGCCTCCTCCCATCGCTTCTCTGAGCGGCACACGTTCCGCTCCTCCCCGCGCCTCTTGTATCTCAGCCCGACTTCACCGCTGCTGTCCGCCGCTCTTCCCCGCGCTAGATGATGTCAGCACGCACGTCCAGGTTGTTAGAGCACACGGCCGGCGCTACTTCTTAGGGACTACTTTTTTTTATTGTTTATGTTTTTAAATAACGTTTATTTTTATTTTTTTTATAGCCTATGTCCATCTACAGGACACCCCCTTTCCAACGCTGTATTGGGTGTTGCGATTGGTGGTGTATATTTCGAGTTTACTTGGCTCAAAGGACACAGTTCTCTCTTTATAATAGTAGTACAGAGATATATATATATATATATCTATATATATATGTAATCCAAATGCCCTGAAGCAGCAGGAGGGCACACAACAGCACTCAGCTAACAGCTTTGAAGGATGCAGCCCATCTTTCTCCTCCACCTTGTAAGTAATATGCCAACGCGTTTCGGGGACTCACACCCCCTTCTTCTTGGGCCAATAACCAACACCTGAGGAAGTGAGAAAATGAATGTGAGCCTCAGGTGTTGGTTATTGGCCCAAGAAGAAGGGGGTGTGAGTCCCCGAAACGCGTTGGCATATTACTTACAAGGTGGAGGAGAAAGATGGGCTGCATCCTTCAAAGCTGTTAGCTGAGTGCTGTTGTGTGCCCTCCTGCTGCTTCAGGGCATTTGGATTACAAATATATATATATATATATATATATATATATATATATATATATATATATATATATATATATATATATATATATATATATATATATATATTTTATTTTTTTTTCAGCATAGAGACGTCCTGCAGCAGTCTAGCAGCAAAAAGAGACGAAGCAATACCAGGTATAGTGCTATAGTGATTTAATTGCTCACCACCACTCCACCACAACGCGTTTCGGTGCCCGAAGCACCTTGATCACATGTATATATATAAATATATATATCTCCTCTCAGGGGAGACGTCGGAAGATCTTTATTAAAATACAGCGTGTGCATGATGCATTTCAGCCTGTTGGCCTTCCTCAGATGCCGCCATATGCAAAGAATAACTCCCACCCCACCTTTAAATGTCCAGTGTCTCTCTCATTGGCGGAAATCTGCTGACCCATGGCCATGTGATGTCAACTCAGTTGTAGTTCTGGGACAACTACATCTCCCAGAATTCAATGTATCAAGGTGAGTGTTGCATGGGAAAGAAATACCTGGAAAGGTGCGAAGTGTTCAAATGTAGAGTCTTTGCTGAAAAATAACGATCTCCCTTGGGTCCCCTTTAACGCTCCAGCCTCCTTGCATGTGTGCCTGCAGGGTCGTGAGACAGGATAGCAATGTACCTGCCTCCTCGTCAATGACGATCTGCTCCTTGAAGCGGTCCCAGTCTAGGCATGCACTCAGAGGCGGGCCAGAGTCATATCAATACCTTGATACTTGAAGTCGCTGCAAGCAGTGGGGAGCCGGTGATGCTCCGGCCTCTTTACGGAACGGGGCCTCCAAACGCACCTCTGGCTGGCGCGAACACATCCACAACTGCCCACTCCGGAAAGAATAGGTAGAGGCCACTCAGGGGAGACGTAGGAAGATCTTTATTAAAATACAGCGTGTGCATGATGCATTTCAGCCTTTCTGCCTTCCTCAGATATATATATGTACATAGGATGGATACTCATCTTTGATATATGGGTAGATCCTTTCATTTACTTTTGTGCATCATTAACAATGTATGAGTGTATGCAATTATATAAAACTATTACATTTGAAACACATTTTCTGTGGCTTGTTGTAGTGTGTTTTATTAAACTCTTCTGAAGTAGCCCTCTGGTTAGGCCTGGTCCCCATCTTTTTCAAAAAGTTATGTTATGTTATGTTACGAGCATTTATTACGCGCACAGCTGCTCCAGCAAAGGAGCGTCCCGGCGCCTGACAAGGAGGCCACATAACACAACTAGATAAAAGGGAAGAGACTAAGGGAACAGAAAGGTCTTAACAGCCTTGCGAAATGAGAGCAGATCAGCAAGGGTCCGAATTTCAAATGGTAAAGCATTCCACAGGGCAGCAGCATGTACACGAAAAGAGCGTCCCCCAGCCCGACTACGTTTAAAACGTGGAACTACTGCCAATTCGCGGTCTGATGAACGTAGAGAGCGACCTGGAATGTAAGGAGGCAGAAGGTTCTGAAGAATCTGGGCAGGGGAACCTATAAGGATCTTGTAGGACATACAAAGCACTTTGAAATGGATCCTCTGCCTAATTTTTAACCAATGAAGGGAGCGCAAGGTGTTAGAGACAGAACAGGACCTGGGTAAACCTACAACTGCTCTGGCAGCTGCATTTTGCACACGTTGGAGATGGGTGAGTTTGGCCTGATTTATCCCTAAAAAAAGGGAGCTGGCATAGTCAAGCCAAGACAACACCGTGGCCTGTACCACGAGCTGTCTGGTCGAGGCATCGAAGAATTTAAGCGCAGGTCTCAAGTTGCGCAGGATGCCAAAGCAGCAGGCCGCAATACGTTTGGTGTGGCATACAAAGCTAAGGGTGGGATCCAGCCACACCCCTAAGTTTTTTATCTCCGAAACCGGAGTAGGGGTGGGACCCAGCTCTGAGGGCCACCATGCATCGCCCCAAAGTTCCGCATATTTGCAGAAGACCATAATTTCTGTCTTTTTAGCGTTGAGTTGGAGACAGTTGGACGTCATCCAACTGGCCACCGCCCGTAGTCCATCCCGGAATCTTGGGGCCTCCACCCCAGAATCCCCGCTGATCGTGACCGCTAGCTGAGTATCGTCAGCGTATGACACCATGGTCATACCCCACTGCTTTACGACCTCAGCCTCATGAATGTCTCTTCATGCACATTTCACTGATCATTATTTCTGCAGCTCGCAGGCAAGCAGATTCGTGTTTGTTTACTTCCATTGACATTGTTCATGCTTGTCTCGAAGATAACTTCCCAGTGTGGTCACAGTAATGAAAATTTTCAAAAACCAGGACCTACCGCTGGCTAATTGCACTAGTCAGTCCTGCTGTCTTCCGAAGACCTTATCATAGAGTGGGCAGAACCAATATACATGAAGTGAGATAGCGCTTAGGTAATGTGACGTTTAATATAACTGTGCTCTGATATACTGGGAATGTAACAGCTAGTGATCATACCAAGATGATTTGGCAGTTTTAGGAATCTAACCTGTGAAAATAGTGTACATAACCCCGGTTTTTTGGGGGAGACGGAAGATTTGCCTGAACCTTCTAGTGCTGCTAGGGATACTGTCCATTTCTTTATTAATATTGCTGCTCATTCGGATTTTGCACTACTCTGTAATGCTCTATTTGCTGATAGCCTTTATGGCAATGACTTTATACCGACTCTGTATGGTAATCTTTTAGAATTTTGTAATAAAGTCCATAAATATATTCTGCTGATCCATAACTCCATTATTGAGTGAGTCCTTACGTAACTGACTGTAGTTGTGGTGTGTTGGGAGGTGTCTTACCTCAGTGGCATATTACCTCATGAAATTGAGGTTTACCACCATCTACGATTCATCAACATGTGGGCTTCTGTTGAGATAAAGATTTGGGGTGTACAATGTTAGGGTCACTTGCACCCATAAATTAATCTCATCTTTTCTTGGAAAGGGTTATCTTAATGGTACGTTTGGTCTGGTTTTCCAGGGTATGAATCTCTAAAAGGAACAGATCTTCAATCTTTTTTGATGTATTAATGATAAGGAGTAGCCAGTGCCTAGTACACTGCCTTGTGATCAGAGACCAGTCTTTAATAAAGGTTTTAGCATTCATAAATAGTCTGAGCTCATTTGTCACTATGAATCCCTCTGGTGCATTATTACTTCTCAATATTATGACATAACTGCACTGGGGACAACTATGTGGACCTGTTGTTTTAAGATTGGCTCATTTTATCCAGTCATCTGTGTGTGCTAAAGATTGTTGTAACGTCCTAGAAGGTTGATGAGAGGCTGGAGCCCTGAGTGTAGGAATTCCACAATCTGGCAGTTGCTGTGAGGAGCCGGTGGAGGGAGGCGACACATATGCTGTTATAGATGCGAGCATGAACGGTATAGGGGCTGTACCGAGCCTTAAAAAAGTTAAGATTTTTTTGTGGGGAGATTAGTTTGTGGTGAACACTGATCACAAGCCTTTACGAAAGATTTTCATGAACATAGGGCTTGATGCTTTGTCTGCTGTGAGAATTTGTGGTTGGATCATCGACCTACAAGAATTTTCATTTGAGATACAATGTATCCTATGTGTGTGCAACTATGTGGCAAAAAGTCTGTCAAGGTTAGTTAGAAGTAAAGAGGAAGATGGTAGTGAAAAAGAAAGATTTGTGGAGGAAAATGTATGTGTTGTTACTGAATGAGTGATTTTGGAGAGTGACTGAAAGGAGGAGATAAGTTAAGATTTTGAAATGAAGGCCATTATTATTAGATTAAAGAAGGATTGGAATAAAGGTTGGGAGAAAAGGGAGTAAAGTTTAAAACCATTTTGGAATGTTTGTGATGGAATTAAGTGAAAAGAATGATTTGCTCTCCAGAGGTTCATGGCTAATTCCTCTTAAACACCTAAGGAATAGTTTGAAGAATTTGGCCCACACTGGACATTCAAGTATTGTAAAAACAAAAGAATGCATTAGACACAATTTGTGGTGGCCTGGACTCGATATATTGGTGGAGAGGTTGGTGCAAGACTAAAGAATGTAGTAATAGCAAGGAGGGCCTCATTTTTGTGTTTTTGCTGTATGACAACGAAGCAGCCCTTCCTGCCGTCCTAACTTCCTGCCGCACTGACCATCTATGAAATACGGCGCATTCCTGTCCTTTTCCCCTGCTCCGGCACACAATAGGATGCAGTGCGCCAACGCAGGCACCTTTGCACTATGGGACCTGGATTGAAGGGATGATTGATTTGTGTAGGAAGGGAAACCTTCATTCGCAAAAACAATGACAAGAGCCTTTTTCCTGTTTCTATGTGTACTGCAGAATACAGCCAACATAGAAAAAGAAAAAACGAGGAGAAATTGTTGTGCCTCCCTTACGTCTCCGTACGTTTTTGACACTGCCTCAGATTTACAATTTCTCGTAAATCTGGGCCAGTGTCAAAATGCCATGGATGTTGCTGGGAACACCCCAAGCAACACCCAATGCACACCCCTTTCACGCAGAAAACTGCATTAAAGGGGAAAATATTTACGAGGCAGCATTAAGTCCAAAAAAGTGGCTTAGTGCCTCCTTGGAATTATGGAGCAGGTTCCTGCACCATGAAACGTCACAAAAAGTGACATTCCGACGGCGCAAGGGGCCTCATAAATGAGGCCAGAGGTTCTTAAGATTAAGAAATCTCCAAGGCAAAATAGTTGTTTACCAGATGCTCATTGGTAAGACATTGTGATAGATATCATGGATTCTATACAAGAGAAACATACCTAATGCAATTGTACTAATTAATCTGTTTTTAAAGTGGGGTGAAGTCAAATGTGTAATGGACATTTCTACGAAGAGTGTGATAAAATTCCTAGAAGAACTGTATCTGGAAGAAGAGTATTCTAAGGGCCTTATTCCGAGGTTGGCAGTCCGTTGGACCACCGTATCAGTGGTAGCAGTCCAACCTCAGTGAGCTTGGCCGTCCAACCGGTGTATTCAGAGTTGGGATGATCGGCTTCGCGAAGAGCGCCGCTGGACCGCCGAGGCCACCAGCAAACTATGGGTTCGTGGTCGCAGAAAGTCAACCACGATATGGCGGTGCAGGGGAGCTGCACCGCTGCCCATTTTATGAGTTGCCTGTTCCATGAGCGGGCTTTGATGGCCCAACAGCCCACTTCAAGGTGGCAGTGACTAAGGTTTTGGAGTTTGTACTCACCAACTTCTTCCAGGCAGATTCTAACGTGGATCCCTTTCTCCAGAATCCCCCTTGACAGCAGGGTCTCATGCCAAGGATTACAACCCTGTTTGCAGCGATCAACAGGTGAGTCCTTTTCGAACCATGCACCCATTGCCAGAACTGCCCACATATGGGCTGAATCCTAGCAATGGGTATATGGTACTTTTCCACATATATCTTGCATATGTATCCATCCAACACATCTGTCGAAATGCACACACAGGCATCGATATATTTGTGAAAAATACTCACCACCACTGCAAAAATCCCATTCCTCCAAACCACCGGCCCTATGTTGATCTCGCAATATGGCGGTCTTTGGATTGGACCGCAAGCACCGTGGGCTGCTGGTGGGGGTGGACACAGCACTATGGCGGTCAGGTCACCAAACTCGTAATAAGGCCATAATACTCTGCTTTGTGCCAATCGGGTGCAATTTTGTTAGGAGGATATGAAGTGAGATTTGGAAAAATATGGTGCTTTGCATGAGACGTGCGCTTTACCAAAAAGAAACAAATGATGTCGTTGAGCGATTTAGCAAGCCAGAAGGAATTCAGATTGCACATATGAATAACATGCCATGTAAAAAAGAAATAAAAAAAAGACTCTTTGCAAATTGCTTGTGTCTGCATGTTTAAATAGGGAGTCCTTTTGAACTATTTAGGGGAAGGTAACCAAGCACATGTGTTTCTTTCACCTGAGTAGATGATGGGGTGTAAAGGGTATGTGGATAATTTAAAAGAAGGAAACGGTGAATCAAAATAAGAGAAAAAAAGACATGTCAAAGATTTTTCTACTGGTGGAGATAGGAGATTGGGTGAAAGCTACACTGGTAGGTCATGCATCATGGTCTAACTTTTCTAAGATGATGCAAGCTGTAAAGTTATTTAACAGTGTTGTAAGGACAAATAATACAGAACTTAGAATTTGAATACGATATCCAAGTGTCAAGAACAATGTGTGAGTCAGTAGAATGGTGGAATGGATGTTACATCTTTATTGGGTGCGACTGGATCAATTCATGGGTCCCATCTGGAGGATTTGGGGAATAGAAGAAGTCCTAGGAAGATCAAAAGTCCTGCTTATTTGCAATATTTTAAACAAAGTTGACTTCATTTCATAATAAAAAAATGTATACACATAATGGTACATGCATCATTGAATGAAATAGCGATTCCTTATTAGCGATGTTTAAGGAATCGCAAATAAGGAATCGCAAAACGGAATGCATTAAAAATTTAGCGATTTTTCAAGGAATTGGTAATAATCTGAGCAAAAATTGCGCATTGATGCATGTTGATGACATCACAACCAGGAAATGTGCTGTCCAAGCCTCATTTTCACTGCTGAGGCACAGGGAGGAGGAGGGAGCTGGCTCTGGGAGCAGAGGAGATTGAGAGTGAGAGTGAGAAAGACTGTGTTACACCTTGTAAGAACTGAAAAATGGAAGCTGACAAAGAAGCACAGGACAGCCAAGTACAAGGAAGAGAAAAATGAAATTCTCAGAAAAAGAACTGGAGACTTTAATAGAGGGAGTAGTGGACAGCAATGACAAGCTGTTTGGGAAAGCCTCACTGAAGGTTCCAGAGCAGGAAAAACGCAAAATATGGATCCGGATTCAGAACCAAGTCAATGCCATTGGGGTCACTCACCGTTCAACAGAAGAACTTAAAAAGAGATGGTACGATTTACGCAGTCGTGCCAAGGCGAGCGTTGCAGACCGTATGAAGGCGGCAGAGAAGACAGGAGGGGGCACACCGCCACACACAGGAAACACTCCCATGGAGGATTTGGTGGAGTCTACCATCCAGCCTGAAGCAGTTGTTGGAGTCACGCGGCTGGACACCTCCGGAGCTGCACACACCTCAGCAGGTAAGAGAAATGCATGTGTCAATAGCCCCAAGTACATAAGTCAGGATGTCAGCAGAGCACAGCATGAGCACACACTGTAAAGCCTGTTTGCTATTAGATTACTGAGGGAAGTGCATCATGGGAGTTATAGTCTGGCTAAGTACTGACAATGACACACAACCAGAAATGCCCAAAAGTGCAAGAAAAGCTGTAGCAGATGTTCAGAATATGTACATTTTTATTAAATTAGAACTGTGACATGACCTCACAAGCATACATTGATGCCGTTTTCACTGTTTCACCTCACAGATGCAGAACTCAATGAGGGCCAGGACATTGATGGTCAGGAAATGCAACACAGCAGCGCATCAGAACATGAGCACACACCAGCACAGCCAACAACGCATTCACGTGTGCCTCATTCCCGTAGGGCACCTGTCCCAACACTGCGTCCCATGGCTTCCGATGATGAGGGCAATGATGCACCTGCAGTCCGTGTACTGCAAACAGACATCGCAACACCCACACCAACACAGATCCGGAGAGGCTCGTGTAGATCGCAAAGGAGAAGACGCAGGGCACGCAGACCACAGCAGGTGGAGGCGAGAAATCCTGTCTGGGGTGGCTTGGAGGGACAGATGCTCCGCTCACATCGCCTGCAGAGCAAGAACACTTGGTTAGTCAAGGAGGAAATTGCACAGATGTCAGGTAACATTGCACTACTGGCCAGTAGTGTCCAGGAACTCACAAAGGTCATGCAGGAGGGGGATGCAGCGCGCAACAGACAGCACCGCCAACTGATGCAGCAACTCAAACAGCAAGGGAGGACCAGCAATAGTCTGGCCACAGCCACCACACTGCTGGCGCGTAGATCAGTGACTTTGCAGACGGAAATGTGTCACTGTAGTGGAGATGTTGCCCAAGCACTGCATCAAGTGACCAATGCAGTAGACCTGATGAATGCATCTGGTAGGCAAGTGCACATGACTGCACAGGATGACAGCAGTGAGTGTGCCTCAAGCATGAACAGTACCACAGTGCCTGTTGCAATTGCTGTGAGGCGCACTACTCGCAGCGCTACCCCATCCACTCCCAACGAAAGGCAAGAAGAAGCAGCGCAAGACAGACGTCTGGGTGTTCGAGGTAAAAAACGCTAGTCTCCCATCCTGACATTTTGAGTGGAATGGTGAGTTAACCATTGACACGATGTGACCATGTCACTGACTTTCAAGTACATTTGATTTAAAATATCTCTTGCTTTTCGTATTCAAATGAGTATAGTGACATTAGTCACTTATGGCTGTTTGCCAATGTTCACCGGTCACAATACATTTACATAAAGTATACTTTGCATTTCAATGATTGTGTTTGTGTCTTCATTACTGACCTCAGAAGTATTTCTGTGTAATCTCCAATCTGCGCCTGCGGCCTTCTGCTGCGCCTGTGCCCTTTTGGGCAGGGTGGCGTGGCACTTGTTGGTTTCCGTCCTCAGAGTCACTGTCAGAAGCTTCATTTCCAAACCTCCCTTTGTTGCAATGTTGTGCAGCATGGCACATGCTGCCACTATCTTGCAGCATTTGACGGGACTGTATTTCATTGCACCTCCGGTCTTATGGAGGCGTCTGAATCGGCTCTTGAGTAGGCCAAAAGTGCGCTCAATCACGTTCCTGGTAGATATGTGTGCTGCATTGTATCTCCTTTGTGCGGCTGTATTTAGGTATGGTGTCAGCAGGTAGTTTCGCAAGGCGTATGCGCTGTCACCTACATGAGAGGGTAGAAAGGCTGTCAGTGGTTGTTTGAGTTTTACATTTGTACAAGGTATGGAAAGATGTGTTGCACATAATTACCTAGCAAATGTCCCTCTCCAAACTCTCCCCTTTCTAGACGGGTCTGAATGCCACTTTGCCTGAAGATATATGAATCATGTGCACTGCCAGGGAATTGTGACACGATGTCCGTTATAATGTTCTTTGCATTGCACACCACCTGAATATTCAGGGAATGGTAACTTTTGCGATACATATATTCATGAGCTGCTGGGGGACATATCGCCACATGGGTGCAATCAATACAACCCAGTACTTGGGGGAATCCAGCAATTTGATAAAAATCCTGCTTGGTCCTAGCTATTTCATGGGCTGTGGTAGGAAAACTTATGTGGTTGTGTATCCGTACCATCATAGCATCAAGAAAATCAGCCAATATTCGTGACATTGCACTTTGAGACACTCCTCCTGCTACTGCTATGACTCCCTGAAAAGTGCCTAATGCCAGTAGATGTAAGCAACATAATACCTGCACATGCGTTGGGATTGCATTGGTCCTATGGGTCTGTCATTGCAGGATAGGGTCCAGTTCATGGATCAGATCATGTATCATTTGCCCATTCAGCCTATACTTGTCATATATTTCATCATCCTCCTGACCAAGCAGAGTGACGCGTATTCTGAAGATGCGCTCATTGATTTGCCTCCCTCTCTGTTGAGCCACTTGCAACCTCATCCTCCTCGCCATCAGGTACAGGGCAGCCATTTTGGATACTGGGGCCTCATTGTGGGTGTGTTAATATATGTTTCTGTTGGTGTTCAGCTGTTTCTGATTTGCACTCATTTTTACCACCTGGTTGTGTTCCTTCTTAAATTGCGATAGCAAAATAGCGATTTTCATCAAAATCACTATTTGCGATTTTTCATGCATTTGGATTGCGATTCCTTATTTGCGATTCTTTCATTGCGAATCTCAAACGGGGAATCGCAATGGTTTTCGCAGATTTTATTTGCGATTCCTTATTTTTGCGAAAAATTAGCGATTTTCGCAAAAATAAGGATCATGCATTTCTACTCTTCCAATTGCGATCGCAATGGCCTTATTTTTGCGAATCGCAATTTTTGCGATTTCGCAATCGTTTGATGCATGTGGCTGATAATGTTGTTTTCTGTTGGGTTGATTAGAGAACATATATATTCAAGGATTTCAGTGTGAGAAATTATCCTACTGTGAAGATTTCATTGTGTATATTTTGGTTGTCTTATTGCATTTTTATTTATAGTTTTTATTGTTAAAAAAGATGGAAGTGTGATATCCTTTAATCTTAATGGAAGGCTGGAACCCTGAATGTAGAGATCCCATAAACTGGCATTTGTTGTGTGGAGCTGGTAGATGTGGTCTGTTTTCAATAAAGATCCTACCTCCTAGATGAAGCTTTGAGTATTTGTGCCCATCTTCATACTTGTGTGACCTGTATCTATAAAAATCTAGGGGGAGTTGTCAAGATGGATTGTACTAAGGTGTCATGATAGCTTAGGCCTGTCATTTTGGTAATTTCTGTCTGTTGGGAAAGCCATGTTGTGGAGGGGAACTGAGTGAGGAATCTGGAAAAGGCAAATGAATGACCCACAGCAAAGTGTTATTCTAGTAATATAAACATCATCATCCGGGACCCATATCAAAACGCCATTCTATAACTTTTTTACTTCAGGCATCGACCATTAAGCCTTGCTGCCACCCTTTACTTTCCTGTAATAATATACTAGATAAGCTTTTTCTATCAGCAAACTATTATTCCCCGAACACACTATGCTTCCACCACAAATGATGCATTCAATATATTTTTCCAGACTGGGCACATTCATGATTTTAGACCTCTCAGCTTTAGGGTGGTCGACTCCCAAACATTTTGCCTTCACCCCTCCTATATTTGCTAACCAGTGCTAAAGAGCTTGTTCTCTCTCCCCTAAACATATTAGAATTCACGTTGTACCCATTTGGCACATTTAATTTACCTGCAAATACCAAGTAAAATGATACCTTATGTACCCAGAACCTGTGAATTAAATGCAACTAGTGAGCCTGAAGCACTGATTGTGCCACACACTTAAGTGACCCTGTAAAACATGTCCCAGTCCTACCATTGCAGCCTGTGTGCAGTTTTAAACTGCTATTTTGACTGGTCAAAATAAATCTTTTGCCAGTCCCACACCTTCCTTTTTAATACATGTAAGTCACCCTGTGGTAGGCCTTGAACAGCCCAGAGGACAGAGGGGCATATTACCAAGGGGGGCGATAGGTAATTATCGCCGGTTTAGCAGCTGTTTTCAGCCGCTAAGCGGCTATAATTCTATTGCTATATTACCAAGCTGTCGCTAACTGATGTTAGCGACAGCTTTTAGGCGATATCGAGTGGTTTTTGGGCCTGCTTTCCATGTCAGCGATATTTATCGCTAATGACATGCAAAGAGGGCGTACCCAACCTGTTAGCGAGTGAAAGCAGTCGCCAACGTTGCTATCGCCTATTAGCAAGGCGGGCGTAGCGATGGAAATATTCCCGCTATCACCAAAAACTAACGCCTGCTCAGACCAGTTCTTAGCCATGTTATCCAATGGGAGGTGGATAACATGGCTGAGAGCATTTCGTCGCTAATACGTGAATATCGCTGTATTCTCAGCGATATCCACGCTATCACCGGAAAAATGATCGCTTTGGAGATAAACGTTGCCGATAGCACGTTATCTCAGCTATAATTTCCGGGGATGCTTAGCGATAAAAAAATTGTTGCTAAGCCTAGTTAGCGATAAATATCGCTACTGGTTGGTAATATGCCCCAGAGTGTGTATTTAAAAAGTCGGACATGTACTTTTAAGTTTTACATGTCCTGCTAGTGAAAACTGCTAACGTCATTTCCCACTACTGAAAGACCAACCTCTCACACAGGATAATATTGGGTTTCCTCATTACATTTAATAAATTATAACTTTCAGTTTGAAGCAGGTAGACAACTCAAGTTTGTTATCAAAAGAATTGTAGTTAAAAGCCTTCTTTAATGTTGAAGTCGGAGTTTAGGTTACAATTCTGAAAATGCCAATCTTAGAAAGTTGGAACTTTTTGTCCCAACCATTTGGCATCTGCAGCCTATCCCTGGGTTATGTTATGTTATGTTAACAGTTTGTGTAAGCGCGACAGCTGCCCCAGCAAAGAGGCGTCCCGGCGCTGAGGATCAACAAGTGCCATACCGATAGAGGTGAAAGGACTGGGGCAGCAGTCCTAGGGAGGGGAGAACAGATGAGTCTTAACGGCTTTCCGGAAGGCAGACAGGTTCTCCATAAAGCGAATGTACATTGGCAGGGAGTTCCAGAGCTCAGCTCCCAGCACCCGGAAGGAGCCTGACTAAAGGTAGCTGGCAGTTGGTCCCTGTGTATTGCTCTCAGACAAGGAGAAAAGGGGAAGATAGGCGTTGGCAGCATGGACCACTCTGACTTAACAAGGGGGAGAAGCTGCCTCCTACCACACTGGCACATCACAAAGGTCTTGCCTAAACACTCACCAACGGTTTGTCACTAGTCTTTTGTATCCCTATACAAGCAGGGGAATGGAAACCTCCAGAACCTTCTCCTACTTTAAAATGGGCAACAGGTATAAATAATGGACACTCATACTCAACTTTTCAGTACAGATATGGACCTGTGGAAGACGCAGAAGAAGGACAGCTGTTCTGCAGTCCTGCAGGAAGGACTGCCACTCTGTTGCCCTGTTGCCCTGCTGCCCCCCTGCCTGAATGAGAATAACTGAACCTGCATTTTGAACCCCGGCCCACAAGAGTGACTCCAAGGGCTGATCCACTGGACTCCTAATCAGAGCCTACAGCATCCTTGTACCCACCACCAGGACTCTACCAGCTGTGGGTCCTGCCCTCCCAAGTGGTGCCATCCCAGTGCTGAACCCTTGGCAGTGAGCCTGAATGTGCACTGCCAGCTCAATTGTCGTCCTAGCAGAACCAACACAGGCAACACATCGCCTTGCAAACTGTGCTTCGGAACTGCTGCATGATGCATCCCCAATTCAGGACTGTTCAATGCAGCCCGCAACACATCAGAAATGCTGCTGCATGGTGAATTCTCAAAGTAGTGCTTTTTGGCTCTATCTTCAATCAAATCTTTATAATTGCATATCTCTAGTCCCACTGATTAGATTCTGTCATTTTGATCTTAAATTATGTATTAAACATTTCTCTATTTTTCTAAATTAGTGCTGGAATTTTCTTGTGATCTTTTTCACTTTATTACTGTTTCAATTGCTGCATGAATATATTACACCTTGCCTCTAAGTTAACCCTGGATGCTCTGTGCCAAGCTACCAGAGGGTTGGACACAGGTTAATTTAAGGTTGGCTTGTGACTTCACACTGACAAGGATTAAGGTTGCTCTTAGAATAGGGTTTCACCCCTCTTAACCAGTAACCCAATTTATTACACACGACTACAGCTCACAACAATCTTAGTGTGAAGTGCACATTAAGTGGAATAGACCAGCGCCTCTTCCTCCCCATTTTGATTGAATTCTGCTGTCTCCTCAACCAGTCACGACAGACCAACATGCTGGACCTAACTACAGATGCTGGAAAAAGGGGCCATTTTTTGGGTTACCAAACTTTATGCCACAAATGTTGTATTACAAAATATGACCGTAGTGATTGGTCTAAGCGCTGTGGTTCATCGCTCAGGTAGGGAGTGTGAGCCTGCGCATGTTATCCACCCAGGATGTGCAATACGGTCAGGTGGAGAAGTGTGCATGACAGCTTGGCCGGCCCAAGATGGCCGGCCAAGCTGTCATGCGGACTTAGGGTTCTCCACCCACTCCTCAACCCTCCTGTCACGCGAGCCCAGCCCTGCCCACCCTCATGTGGTTATACGCTCTGTGGTAAAAATACAATGATAATAACGTTCTGTTATTAGCATTTTATTCTACCTTTGCAGTGCTCGGAGAGCAGTGGGGCGACACTCCTAAGTGGAGGAGATGCCGCTGCTTGATTGTATATTGTACATTACAGATGAAGACAATAGTTGATATCCCCACCATCTTTGTAGAACACTGGTTGTACTCTTTTTTTGTTGACAATTTACACGTTTTCTCATTCAGTGGCAGAGTAACTTCAGACAAGGTCCTGAAGAATACCTCGCACCGCATTTTAGAGTATTGGAAAGAGGCAGAAACACGTTGACCCTGACACCATGAACTGGGTGGATGTTTCCTCTACCGTCTGAGTTGTGGGGACAAATAATAAATAGTCCTGTCATACCAGCAAGAGGTAGGTTCATTTTCAAATTTTGTCACATTTCCGCTCTGTACCATCTTGGCCTCTGCCCTCTTCCTCTTGTACTGCTTGACATTGGGGATGCCAAAAACTGCCTTTAGCCTCGAAGATGCAGACCATCACGCTTGTTGCAGCCAGATTCTTATCTAGATTTTCTTTACCTTACCAATCTATAGAATCCTTGGTCAACTGGACCGTTTTTAGTCTGCTAAGAAGTGTAAAGGGAAGAACATCAAATACATAATAATTTTTCAGAAGCTCAAATAAGTTCAATTCAAAGGGCCACAGACTACAGAATCAGTTTAAAGATTTATTACAAAGCCAAAAATAGCTGGAAATACAGACACCTCAGCAAGAGGTTAAGAAAATAAAAAGGCACTAATACAAACCTAATTCTATGCAGAAATCTCATACGACTCAGGATTATTATTAATGTTATCTCTAAAAGCATCAGGCAAATGATGATAATTCCTGCTTGAAGTCTCGGCTGCATTCTCTTACAGAAAGAATAGAATAATACTCTGTCCCTACACTAACTCTAAGGTGACATCCAGGCAAGATAAACAGGTGTCAGCTGTGAAGACTTCCTAAGAAGTACACTCACTTTCTTTTCATGGGTAAGTAGCCTAATCTACAGAGCTCATTCTAAGATGCTCCATCTTGCTTCTCCACTAGCCTTCTCCCCTAGCCTTCTCTACTCCTTCTGCTCTCCTTCTCCTCCCCACCCTTGGGGTACTGTCTCTAATACAAAATCCCAAAAATATTGAACACGCCCTAAACACACCCCTTCGGCAGGTCTTCTCTCCTGTGCTTTTCCAAAGAAACTTCAACTCCGTCCAAAACCTTTGGTGTGTCCTTGGGTCCCAGGCACCTTCTCCGCTAAAAGTATCATCTTGACATTCCGATTCACTCACACAGTACTCGCTTCTACCATCCTAACTACTAAAGCAAAAGGTTATTCTGCCTAACCAACCATGTGTCCTTGCACCTGCGACAGAAATCCTGTGAGCAGATCGACCTTGCATGTACACAAATCTACAATCCAAATTCAACTAATAAAAGCAGCCTTCCCAAGAAAAAGAAATTTTGGCCTGCAACATTAGCCAACCTACGAAAATACAATTAGGCCCCAGGTGGTGCTTTCATACAATCAGGCCTCTACATTTAAACACATTTCTATGCTATATTATAAGCATTACATTCAAAATCATTTTAAAAGCATTACCTTTCACTCGTGAATAAGCAAACCTACATGTGCAACTTTAACATGGTGCACATTTAATCCTAATGCAACATTTTATACGTAAAGCAATAATTTCCACATTACTTACAGCATATTCTTGGTTAAACACTACATTAATCTTCAAACGTTATGAATAGTCCTAAACATTCTAATATAATTTTAATAATTACTAAATTTTTAATGATCAGACATTAATGCAGTCCTCTAAACATGCAGGTGCTAACAACCCATGATTATGATACACCCCTACAATTTTCAGAATAACATGGCGCTTTATCAGTTCCCCCCCTTTGATGACCTGTGTCATCACCAAACGACACCATCCTTGGGGAAATAACCCCATTTAACAGAACTTGTTGCCATTCTCCCACGCCTAAACATCTCCATGTTTCTAAGATTTTGATATTGACTGTCCTGCAGCCTTTCCATTCTTCTCTCTTGCTCTCTCAATGACCTCTCAATCCTGTTAGACCTATACCACTTGCAAGCTCTCATCAAACCCCACAATCCAATCACATAAGCCACAACTATAATAAGAGATTTCAACACATAGCCAAGGAACCCTTTTCCCAAGCACGCAAACTAACCTCCCATCTTACTAAATCCTTTACCAACTTTCTCCCAAATACCTTCCTCAGTCAGATCCTCAATCTCATGATGAATCATCATGATGTTACTTATATATTTCTCCAGATCTTTGTTGTTATCTGGTTTATAAGTACATCACTCCTGGACCTTCAAAAGTTTATAGACTCCTCCCTCTTTTGGCAAAAGGACATCTAAAGCAAGGCGGTTTTGTAAAACCATAGTCCATATCGACAACATCGCTCCTTCAACCAACACCAACGACTTAGCTGTATTCATCGACAGTTCATCAACAACAGTTGCCAACCTTCTGATCTTCACATCATTCAATATCACTCCCAAACTTGGTATCATTGCTCCAAAAATATCTCCGACGATTTGCTCCTGCACTTTCACTCTGTCTCACGCTTACATGCTGTCCTCCATCCAAAAGCTCCAAATCTTCTGCATGATAAATCTTAGGGAAAATGATTGCTAAATAACACGTGCCATACCATTTCGTAGGAAATCTCACAGAGGCATTCCTTCCACAAACATAATACACAGTTGGTATTGGTTGCACCATACCTTGCAAAAAGTCTTTAGCTGAATCTTCTATAGTGATCAGATGTCGTCTGTCCCACATTAACTTTCTCATAATATGTCTGTGGACTCCTTATGCATAACTTCCCTTTCTGCTTCTCATCCAGTGCTATCAGACCATAACTCCCTTTTGATTTGTGTAACTTCTCTTCATCTGCCCAATCTACCCTACCTTCACCTGAATCTCGTAACTATTTCTGTTTTTTGTATCTGTCTTCTACTTGATCTACGAACCACTTTTCTACCTCTGACAACGAGCATGTCAGATTATGTCGGTGTGCATAAGCTGTATCTAACTATGAAGAAGGTATGAAATATTTTTTAAGTCTATCTTCTGTCTAGTAGTATTCATACTTTTGCAAATGCTTATAAGCTGGTACCTCAGGAAACCCTGCATCATAATTAGAAAAGGAATGCTCAAAATGACTTCGTCCATAAAAGATGCTAAGCAATATACCTCAAGAAATACCATATCAGTGGAAGGTGGTGATATCTAATACCCTCATCCACTGAGGCGGGAAACTGCATACACACGTTACAATCCTTTGCATCCATCGCATCAATGTATTCATACAACAACTTGGCATACAAATTCAGCTTAAAGTCACTTCTGGAAGGTCGGCGTGAAAACTACGACTCTCTTTAGTAGCAAAGCTCTTTTGTCTCCTATTTTGACCTCTTTCTTGCTAGGAGTGGTAGGCGAGGGTGTTCCCTGTACCTCCACTGCCTGATTGGGGAGCTATATATGAAACTAAAACTACCAGAATTATGAAAACTATCACTCCACCTACAAGTGTACCTACTATACACCTAGACCTACGATTTGGATTTCCCGCCTCCATGGTCTCAGAAAGGTCTTTGATTTTCTTGTTCAGCAACAACGCTCAAAAGTCTCTTTTCTCCTCCTTTAGTTGTTTGTGAACCAACTCGAACAACACCTCGGAGAGCTGGAAGTTACCTGATTTGATTTCATTTCTTTATTTACATCAGAAAAAGGCTTTCTTAACCCTTCTCCAAAATCTACAGAAAGCCCCTAAATTTCTTCTTCTTCCACTCGGACCTAGGTTATCTGCTTCAACTTATTTACAACAAAGTCCTTTAATTAAAAATAAGATTTGCTCCAACCGCCTCTAGAACGTGCTGTAAAAGTTCAAGACGAAAAACAATAGTTTCATGTGTGACGGAACTACAGCTCCAAATGTAGGAAATATCAGTCTGTTCAGAATAAAATCTCAAATTTTGCTCAGAATTGGAGGATTTGGAACTGTGATGGTCAGTACTCCTTAGATTTCAAGTCCCGGCACGAACAACATCACGTCCAGTTTCACGTTTGGGCTGTTACTGACTATTGTCACTGCCCTCAGTTCTCCGGATCTTGTCACTCCTGGCATCAGTCACAATGTATAACCACTCTGGAGTTACGTATCTGTGACAAGGCACTCTGGTACATCTCTATCTCCTCAGACCTCCACGAGCTTGCCCTTCTTCATCGTCGTCTGACTCAGAGTCTTCAGAAACTGGAGCTAGATCCCTCTTGGAGACCAGCTGCAGATTTAACCGCCTCTGATTCTCGGGCCACGGTTCCTCTGCTCTGCTAGTTCTCTTGCTCTCACTTTGCTCACTCTGCTCACAACTTCCTTCTGCTGAGTGTACTTCTGGATCACCTTCACAGCAACTTCCCCTTTCTGATGCAGTGTCAGTGCCACTGTCGTTGTGACCCTCCTCATCTTGTTCTGATGAGCAACCAGCTTTGTCAGACACCCTCACAGCTTGGCTTGTCCCCTCCTGTGGCCCTGCTACCACAGCTGGATTTTCATTTGGGAGAGGAGCTGTTTCTTTCAAGGGTGCTGAAACTCAGCGGTGTGAGGAGCATGGAACCAATTTGGCAATCCTCCACACTTCACTGCAGTGTTTGTTACTAGTATAACTTGGTAACGGCCCCTCTAGCAAACATCCAAGCAGCTCTTTCTCACGTGCTTTCGAATCAGTACCCAGTCCCCCGGACTCAGGTTGTGACAGATGTCACTTGAAGCTGGAACCACAGCAGCCTGCACCTGATGAGACACAGAAGGGATCACATCAACGAGTCCCTTGCAATAATCAAGGATCAGATCATCTGTGATGTTTATCAAGGCTGTGGATGGCACTGCTGGTAGTCTCATGCCCTCCCCATCAACACTCATTGAGGTGAAAGACCTGTTCTCCTGTCTGGAGTAATACGGATACTCATCAACACCAAAGATAGAGCGTCAGGCCACTTCAGATACGTGGATGAACACACTTTCGCCATTCGAGCCTTCAAAGTCCCATTCACATGCTCCACTATCCCAGAAGCCTCTAGACGGTAACTACAATGGAGTCTCTGGTCAACATTCAGTGATGTGCAAATCATCTTCATGATTTCACTGTGGAAATGTGTTCCTCTGTCTGATTCCAAAGAGGTCAGAATTCTAAATCTCAGTAAGAGTTCTCTCAACAGTAACTTAGCTACAGTGAGTGTATCACATCTCCGTGTAGGATAAGCCTCTACCCATCTTGAGAACACACATACCACCACCAAGATATATCTCAGCTTGTTGCACCTAGGCATTTCAATGAAGTCTAACTGCATCCTATTGAAAGGTCCCCTGGACCCCCCAATGTGACTCAATGTAACCACTGTCTTTTTCCCAGCATTCATCTGTTGACAGGTAACACACCTCTGACACACAGCCTCAGCCACTGCACAAAATTGCGGATTTTACCATGTCTGCCTGAACACTTGCACCATCGCATCCCTTCCCAGATGCACCGCACCATAAATCTGCCTTGCCATTGGGTTCAACAAGTCATCCGGCAACACCACTCTCCCATCAGTTGAAACCAAATGTCAACGTCTCCTTTCACCATCCTGACTTGATCCACACACGTTTCTCGTGTTCTGAAACCTGTTCCTGCAGGCACTTGAGTTCGTCCCAAGTATCTGCCATGGCCAACATCATGTTGAACTTGGTTCTTTCTTGGCTCTCTCCTATATGTCTCTCAGTAAAATTGCAACCTTGTTCAGCACAGAAACGTGCAACCTCGTTGGCGTATCTATTGCCAAGCGAAACAAAATCATTCCCCCTCCCATGAGCTGTGCATTTGACAACTGCAATTTCCTTTGAATGCTGTACGGCCTCTAAGAGTAGCCTCACGAACTCCCCATTCCTTATGGGTGATCCAGACAATGTCATATAACCTCTCTGGGACCATAGCTACCCAAAATCATGAACCACACCAAATAAATTCGTACTGGCTATCAGTGTAAATGGTGATTCGAATCTGGTCTGCTGCCAAACAGGCACGTGTCAAAGCAATGATTTCAGCTACCTGAGCGGAGTATACTCCTTCCAGGCAAGCAGCTTCAACTACTCCTGTAATGGTGCATACAGTAAACTCTGCTCTCAACTGACCGACAGTGTCTCTTATGCATGAACCATCAACAAAGAAAATCTAATCAGGGTTAGATAATGGTTCATCGATAATATCAGGTTTCGGCTTAGTGCACAATTCAGTCACATCGAGACAGTCATGGTTCTCACAATCTTCATCAAGGGTGTTTGGTAACAGCATCAAGGTAGCAGGATTCAAAACAGAACACCTCCTAAGGATCACATTCTCCGCAGCAAGAATAACCTGCTTGTAGCGTGTGACCCTACTGTTGATCAGGTGCTGTGTCTTGGTCCTTGTCATCAACAATTCAATAGAATGGGGAACATACACAATCAATTGATGACCCATGACAATGCTTTCACATCTTTTAATGCTGACACCCGTTGCAGCAACGGATTTGAGACATCTGGGCAACGCCGAAGCTACTGGATCTAGAGTAGCTGAGAAATAGGCAACTGATCTACGGCAAACTCCATGATCCTGAGTTAAGACTCATAATGCACAACCTTCTCTTCCACAACAAAATAATGAAAAAGGCTTGTTGTAGTCAGGCATTCCCAGTGGCGGAACACAACTTAGGTCCTCTCGCAATTCCAGGAACGCCTTCATACAGTCATTGTCCTATGGTACTGGATCACTCACGTCCTTGTGCGTCAGTCTCTGTAAAGGTTTCGCCTTTAATGAGAAGTTGTGAACCCACTGACGACAGTAGCCAACCATCCCTAGGAACATCCTGACTTCCCTCTGGGTTTAGGGCACAGTCATATTCATGTTTGCCTGTCCGGTGACACCTTCCTCTTGCCTTTCTCTATTCGATGACCCAAGTATTGCACCTCATGCAAACAGTACTTATTTGGTGACACTTTGTGTCCATTCTCTGCCAAATGATTCAATAAGGCGATGGTGTCAATCCTGCACACATCCTCAGTTCTAGATGTGACAAGGAGGTCATCTATATACTGCACGAGAACGGAGTTCTGCATCAGTACAAGACTCTCAAGGTTCTTTTTCAATATCTGATTAAAAATCGATGGACTCTGTATACCCTTGAGGGATACGACACCATGTTAACACAAGGTTTCCGACTTAAATGCGAAAGAATATTGGCTCTCATGTAGTGGTATTGAAAAGAATGCTTGACAAAATCAATTACAGTGAACTACTCTGCTTCACTTGGAATTTGAAACAATATCACTGATAGATTCGGTACCACTGGACAACATGGAACAACTATGTTATGGATCTTCCTCAGATCTTGCACAATCCTACATTTCCCCCTCGGTTTCTGCAGTCCCATAATAGGTGACTTGCATGGACTGCCCATTATCTCCTCCAGGATCCCCTGCTTAATCACCTACAACTTGGATTGATTGGCCCGAGAGGGGTAGTTTGGGAACTACTGCATATCTTACATTAGAGCGGGTAGCACCAGTGTCAACCAAAAAGGTGGTCTACCTCCAAGACTGCCCCAAGAGTGCAGTCTTCCTCCCCCCTCAGGCACCGTCATGCTAACGGGACTAAGTAACATTCATCTCTGCCATCAAAGAGAGGCATCTGCTGGTAAGTCCGAGTCCCTTGCAAGATCCTCGTTGGCTAGGTAACTTGCACTTGTGGAGGTAACGTCCCCCCTTTCATCGATCTTGGCTTCATCACAGCATTTGCCACTTCAGGTACCTGTACTACTTCTCCTTCCTGCTGTAGCTGATTCATTGGGTTCAAGGGACAATTGCGTCTCCAATGTCCAACCTGGTGACAAAGGTGACACGCGGTGGTCTTTTTCAGTGTCGCCACATCTAATTTTGCTTTGTAGTACTCTGCATTTCCCTTCCCTTTATTTTGGCCAGTCTGTTTCCTCCCTAGCGTTCCTCCACCTGACTGGGCTTGAGCTCCCTTGTCTGCCGCTTGCATCTGAACTAGCATCAGTTTGTCCTTAAGCTTTCTATGTTTTGAATCTACCTCATCGCTGCAATATCTAGCATATCGCAGTATCTCGTCTATCGGCTTGTTCTGCCAACAGATCAAATGCTGTTGGATCATAAGGCAAATCTCAGGTATCAAACCTAGGACAAACTTAGAAACAAACTGACCCATATCTTGGAGGTTCATTGTATCCAACCCACTATATTGCTTGAAGACTTTCAAAAGCCTCTCATAATATTCATGCACTGTTTCCTTTGGCTCCTGAACCGTCCAATCTATCTTCACCCAATCAATATCCTGTGGGGATACCTTGGATTTCAGCCTTGTAATTGCTTGCTCATGCTTTTTCATAACAATCGGTGACCATTGGTGATAGCATCCCTGTCTGGCTCCGAAGTAGGCGACTCAATCGTAACTTTACAAGCTGCCCACAAGTCACTTGGAACCACAATGTCAAAAATTGTGTGTTCAAATCAATCCACATCACCTTCGAAATCTTGACAAACCGCTCAACCTGCTTGTACCACTCAACTGGGCTCTCCCTCAATCATTTGTGAATGCGGCTAAATCACCTCTACTCCATGGCACATGCACATACCCTCCACTAGATACTTCTCGTAAAGGGTAATTTCCAATTCCTAAGGTTCCTAAGGTTCCCCCTCCCGGAGGGGGTATGTCTGTCACACTCTTCCTGGTACACTTTTTCTTGGACCATCTTCTCTTCCCACTTATCAAGTCTGTTCCACGCTCGTATCCCTATGATCAGTTCTCTAATGTGAGTCCTTAGCCCAATTTTAATCCATGTCTTGATCAGTATACTCTAACCTGTGACTACCTTGCAACATCTTCGTTCTAGACAAATCCACCTCATATCTGTTTGCCAAGTCAGTTAATTTCTCATGGGCTGACCTTGCTTTGTGAGTTACATCCTTAGATACAAACAGTAACTCATCTGGCTCATAAAGTTCCACTCTCTCCAAAGGCAGGTTCCCTTCAACTATCTCATTAACCTCTGCTTTTAGCTGCATCATGTCTAACCTCTTTGCCTTTATCGCTGTGTTTAAAGTACCTCTGCAAGACGTGGCACTTGACTCCCTACAACCACTATCCTGTTCGCTGCACTTATTCACTTCAGGTGTATTTCTAGAAGCCATCTTGTTCTCTGCACTCCTGTGGTCCCAATCTTACCTTGCCCTGTCACCCTGAATTCCTTCAGATGAATCCCACATCCCCAGGTCTGATCTTAACTCAGCAAAGAATTTTGGTCTTGGCCCCCTCAAATCCATCAGTCCCCTTGATGAGTCTGCCGTAGCTGGCAATGCCGTACTGGATTCCACAGGTCTCGGCATGTGAACCAATTTGCTCACCATACCATTCCCTCCCAGGCTAGATCTCCCTTCGGCTCCTGTCTGGGATGTATTTCTACTCCTCACCTGATCTGGATCGTACATCGACACTTTGGGACCAATGGTAACCAGCACCGAAAGGGCATCAGATAACCTTCTAAAGTCTGTATTCTCTGGGTTCCGCGTTCCCACTCCTCCTGTCGAGAGTTTCCCCACTATTCCCACACTAGGTGGAGCCTGAGACTCTGACTTCCTCCATCGGGGCTGATTTTTCCCCCTCTGACTCTGGGTAATATGGAGGTGTTCTCTCAGATAGTAGCCTTTTTATCAAGCTATCATCTGTATCACTTTCATCATCTTCTTCATTATTTTTCTTGGTGCTCCCTTCCTTGACCATCAGTGGGAACAACTTATCCCCCTCAATTGTCTGTACTCTCCATCTCTTTTCCAATGCATCCCACCTTGCATCTTGGAATGCCCTAACTGACCTTTTCGCTCTTTCTTGTCTCCTGTTCCTGTTTCTTTCATGTGCCACCCTAATCCATGCATGTAGTGCTTAAAACTGTGTGGGTCTAGGCAAAGGTCGCAAATAAGTCATAATTTATTTCAGCTGATATAACTCTTCCAATCTAAATGTTCTATACAGAGGAAAGGTCAATTCTTCATTTCCTTCTGTCATCTTGCACCAATTCTCAAGCCAAATTATAGTATGCAAACCCACATTCGTGGCCATGTAATGAGCTGGTTTGTTCTCGGCGTAGCCTCCTCTCCTCCCTGAGTAGCCAACTTGCTCTCTTTTTTCTCTCTTCTAAACAAATCTCGTTAAGAACATTTCATGATGAAACCAGTGTTTCTCCTTTCGCAGCGCTCTTTCACTTCTTGATGACAATCCACCAATACTAGCGTGGCTTCACACCAACCGCCCTATCGCAGCGCGGCACCTACTGACGTCACTTTACTCTGCTCTCAGCAGTTCCCCTCCTTTACAATTTGTCTCTCACCCACTCACACATCCCATGCATACGCTGAAATAACTGCCTGTACGTCCAAGCAATCACTTCTCTGAGTTTACATCCACAGTCTCTTGTAATTGTCTACCTCAATCTGTAACTATCTGTCCATGAAATGACCGGACAATCACCTCAGATGATAGATTACAATCGCTCGATGTTACACACACAGCAACCCACGACCAGCGTCAGTTACTACTCATGCACTCACACATTCGCGCCCCCTATCTCGGTCCAGGCAGTCAATGGTACCTCACGACTCCCTTCACAATGGTCAACAATTACTCTGGGTGTCTGCTACACCCTAACCACTTAAGCTACTTGTCTAGACTAAGATTTTTCAGAGGCTGCGTGCGCTCACAGCCTGATCTCGCAATCACACAACAGTCACTCCAACTCCGCAAGACATCACAACAATTAAACACCGCAACCTAACAACACATAACCCTATTCATACTCACTCTCCCACAAACTGCTGCTTTCATGAAGTCACTCTCCATCAGTTTCCATGAAACGCCGTCTTCCACTGACAATCCGCTGGCCAATCATCACCTAAATTTTATGGGCTCGGGAAACTCGTATCATAATCTAGATCTCCCCTTACTCTAAAGACAACACATGGTAGGTCTCCGCTTACTCCAGAGACCAACCATCCTCTATAGCTACCAATTGTTGCAGCCGGATTCTTATCTAGATTTTCTTTACCTTACCAATCTATAGAATCCTTGGTCAACTGGACCGTTTTTAGCTGCTAAGAAGTGTAAAAGGAAGAACATCAAATACTTAATAATTTTTCAGAAGCTCAAATCAGTTCAATTCAAAGGACCACTGACTATAGAATCAGTTTAAAGATTTATTACAAAGCCAAAAATAGCTGGACATACAGACACCTCAGCAAGGGGTTAGGAAAATAAACAGGCACTAATACAAACATAATCCTACGCAGAAGTCTCATACGACTCAGGATTATTATTAATGTTATCTCTAAAAGCATCAGGCAAATGATGATAAATCCTGCTTGAAGTCTCGGCTGCATTCTCTTACAGAAAGAATAGAATAATACTCTGTCCCTACACTAACTCTAAGGTAACATCACTACTTAGCATTCCCACCCAGGCAAGAGAAAAAGGTGTCAGCAGTGAAGACTTCCTAAGATGTACACTCACTTTTCGTGGGTAAGTAGCCTAAGCTACAAAACTCGTTCTAAGATGCTCCTTCTTGCTTCCCCTCTAGCCTTCTCCTCTAGCCTTCTCTACTCCTTCTGCTCTCCTTCTCCTCCGCACCCTTGGGGTACTGTCCCTAATACAAAATCCTAAAAACATTGAACACACCCTAAACACACCCCTTCGGCAGGTCTTCTCTCCTGTTTTTTTCCAACGAAACTTCAACTTCGCCCAAAACTGTTGGTGTGTCCATGGGTCCCAGGCACCTTCTCCACCAAAAGTATCATCTTGACATTCTGATTCACTCTCACAGTACTCGCTTGTACCATCCTAACTCCTAAAACAAAAGGTTATTCTGCCTAACGAAACATGTGTCCTTGCACCTGCTACAGAAAGACTGTGAGCAGATCGACCTTGCACCTACACAAATCTACAATCCAAATTCAACTAAGAAAAGGAGCCTTCCCAAGGAAAATAAATTTCGGCCTACAACATCAGCCATCCTACGAAAATAAAATTAGGCCTCAGGTGGTGCTTTCATACAATCAGGGGGGAACATCGTTTACCACGAATCTTTTACAACGCGGTACCGTTACCATGCAGGTTTTACAACGAAAGTCGTTACAACGACTTGTGCTGGAGGGCGCTGTATGATAGGGAATAGTTTAATTTACTATCCAACACCTTCCCTACTATCCACGGGGACTGGAGTTGGAATAGTAAATTAAACGATTCCACTATCCAGCGCCCCCAACGCAAGTTGCTGTAACGACTTGGGTTGTAAAACCTGAGTTGTAACGGTACGCGTGGTAATACCACGCGTTGTAACGACATACATCCCAATCAGACCTCTGCATTTAAACACATTTCTAAGCTACATTATAAGCATTACATTCAAAATCATTTTTAAAGCATTACCTTTCACTTGTGAACAAGCAAACCTACATGTGCAACTTTAACATGGTGCACGTTTAATCCTAATGCAACATTTTATATGTGAAGCCATAATTTCCACATTACTTAATGCATATTCTCGGTTAACCGCTACATTAATCTTCTAAAGATATGAATAGACCTAAACATTCTAATATAATTTAATTAATTACTACATTTCTAATGATCACACATTAATGCAGTCCTCTAAATATGCAGGTGCTAACTACCCATGATTATGACGCACCTCTACAATTTTCAGAATAACATGGCACTCTATCACACTCACAGAGAAGAGGAATTTTCTGTGAAAGCAACCACATGTGTAACATTTGATTTGTAATTTGTTTATTTTACAACATAAAAAACTTTATCCAGCAGGTTCCAAATTTCACAACAATCCAGCTTCAGAAGCAGCCAGAGAGCACGTTCTCTAACAATTTAGAAACTGAAAAATAAAGGATACAACATTAAGGAACGAAATAAACTAAAGCTGCACAACACTACATTGCGGCTGCTAGTCATCGAACATTATTTACCCTTAGAAAGCTTTTTAACCCAACCAATATCGATTGCATATTCTTAAATGCTATACAATCTGTGATCATGTAAATTCGATAATTAGGACGTGAGTTTCTCCCTAAGTAGTGAAAGGTCATTTGTGCAGAAGGCTTAGCTTCTAAATACCCTATCAATTTAGAGGTGCTAAGGTCTCATGTTAATTTTCCGTTCGGAGGTATGTAATCTGTCCCTCATCCAGAATGCTTTTTTTTCCACGACTACATCAAAAGCGTCCATCTGTGATCTGTAACCTTTGAATTATTGCTTTATATTCAACCCATATTAAACAAATAGATTAAAGCATGTTTATCCATTCAAGAAACCATTTTCTTGTGACTTCATTTTTGGCTTTCCTAGTTTTGCCTCCTTTTATAAATTATTTCTGTCATAACTTTACAAAACCTTATCTGTTGTTGCTTTTGTTTTGCTTCCTTTTTCTTATTAGTTTGGCAATTATCTTAACTGTAATAAATGCATGGCTCGCGGGCGATATTTATAACTGAATGGTAGCTTGTTAGGTTTCGATGACATTCACACTTTTATCAGAGTGTTCAGTGTTCTCATATTTCCTGGTCAATGTAAAGCATATTTCCAGTTTGTCTGGCCTTTACCTCTGTTTGATTGCTCCAAAATGTCTATTGAGCAGCTGCCATGATACTGTCAATCTGAGCTTTTTATATATTACTGCCGATTATTGCAGAGTAGAAAATCTTGTACTATTTTTAAAAAATGCGAGTTTTTAAAGCTGTGTTGTCTCTTGTAGTGTCGCGCTCTAGTCATCGCGTACTACACGATGACCTAGAGCGCGGCGCCCATGTTAGGAGCGCATTCCGCGCCGAGAGCCGAGCAGATCGGACGTGTTCCCGGCACTCTCTGTATAAAGATAAAAAATACCTCTTAACCCCCACCACTAGTGTGTGTCATCGAAGGGGGGGGCCTTGGACATCATTACAGTGGCGACGAGGCAGAGATCCAGAAGAAAAATAAGGAGACTCCGGTACCCACCTGGAAAAAAATTTATAAAAGAAGACACGTAGAGCAGCACCCAAGGAGGCAGGACAAGAGGAAAGAGAGCGTGGCAGTGGACACCATCACGGCAGGCGACGACCCAGGGCAAGGGCGGAAAAAATAAACAAATAAAATAATAAACAAAAAAGACACGAGGGGGCAGGAAACATTACCCAGAACACAGGGGGAGGAGAGCAGAAACACCCCGGGCAGAGCAGAGAGCAGAAACACCCTATGCAGAGAGATCAAGATCCCAAGGGGGAGAAGAAATCCAACGAAAGGCAACTCCAGATGCCACAAAGGCGTGCTTGAGATAGAGGCAGCTCACACGGAAGGGCCACCGACCACAAGCAAGGAGTAGAGGGACAGTAAGCTCCCCACGAACTGCACCACCCTCTATAAAAAAAAAACATCCGGGAAGACACCCAGTGCCCTGGCGGAGCAAGCGCAGCACGGGGAGGAGGGGGCCTCGGACACCCAGCTGGAACATACAGACAGCAGACGTGCAGGTGCGCCAGGCAACCCCAAGGGAGCAGAGACCGCACCAGAAAGACGCACCGAAATGTGTGCGGAAGCGTCGTCACTCACGACCCCTATTCCATTCCTACCCAAACCGGGTGAACCCTCGATGAAGTGGGAGGATTGGAGAGAATATTTTATGAATTACCTAGTAGCTCTTGAAGATGAAGGCGGGGAGGAATTTAGCAGCAAAAGGAGGAAGAGGATATTACTGCACAATCTAGACCCAGAAGGAATCTGAGTCTTCCAGAATTTAGTCCCTACTCCACGGCAGGCCGCGGATGACGATTTGTTTCGGCATGCGATAGAAGACCTAAACAACCATTACAGACCAGCGGTGAGCACATCCATAGACAGATAAAACTTTCAGCAGAGGAAGCAAGTGACGGGTGCATCCATCTATGAGTACGTTGTAGCATTGAAGAAACTAGCAATCACGTGCAAATTTGGCGCCTTGCATGATGAGTTTATCAAGTACCAAATAGTCATGCACACGACCAACACGGCGATCCAAGACAAACTATGGGTGAGTTGAGACGCTACCCTGAAGGAGGTTATAGCCATGGTGAAAAAGGCGGAACTTTCCAGAAGATGCCAGATGCAGCGAAAAGGGAGTCCGCCTCGAGGCCTATGGTCAACAAAGTCGATGAAGCAGAACCACCAGAGAGAGGCAAAGCAACGGCAGTGGAAATGAAGACGCAAAACAGATGGGCACACGGCCCACACAACAGAAGAGACTGAATAAAGAGAGCACAAATGCGTGCTACAGATGTGGAAGCCTAGTCCCACCAGGCGTACGACAAACGCTGCCCCGCGTTCTGAGCAAAATGCATGCATTGTGGTATCGTACGACACTTCAAAAAAGTGTGTCGACGTAAGATGAAGAGGCCAACCGTGAAATACGTGACACAAGACCTAGGAACAGGATAAGAGGATGGAGGAGACGAAGAAGACAACGTGCTGTGCGTCAAAGAACAAGTGGTAGGTATCGACTGCAAATGCTCCAGGAAACCGCAACGCAACATGGTTATAGGAGGGGTACCGATCAAGATGATAGCAGACTCGGGCTCCCCGTACACCATCGTGCAAAGGACAGTGTGGAGCGGGAGCTTCAAACCAAGCCTGAGATCACACCTGGAACCCCCAGACATACGGCCTGTAACGTTCACGGGAGAACCCATCCCCATGGTAGGATATAGAGTACTGAAGTTCGAATTCAAGTATCGTTGTGCGGAGTGCAAACTATATGTAGCAGAGAAAGGACCATCGGTTCTCGGGTGGACTGATCAAGGCGACTTGGGCATGCAATTGAATCCAGGAGGGGATACACAAGTCCTGATGACCAGCACAGAGCATCAACAGAACTTCGAAAAGATGAAAGGTGAATTCCCCACAGTGTTTGGAGGAAAAGTTGGTAAATTAATGAAGTTCACGCACAGGATAGACCTCAAGGAGAACACCACACCGGTAGCCCACAAAGTAAGGAACATACCCATAGCAGTTAGGGAAGCAGTACAACAGGAGCTACAGAGGTTGGAAGACAACGGGATCATCAAACCAATAACCTGCTTGGAGTGGCTGGCCCCATTGGTGGTGGCGATGAAACCCAAAGGTAAGGTCTGCCTATGTGTGGACTTATGCAAGCTGAACAAGTGCATTATCGTGGAGAAATTTCCATTACCACGTATAGAAGAAATGCTAGCAAAAACAAAGGTGATAAAATCGTTCTCCACCATTGATCTCACCTCAGCCTATCACCAGATAGCCTTGGCTGTAAGTTGTTACAACGCATGCTTTTACCACGCATACCTTTACAACGCAGGTTTTTCAACGCAAGTCGTTACAACGACTTGCGTTGGGGGGTGCTGTATAGGGAATAGTTTAATTTACTATTCCAACTCCAGTCCCCGTGGATAGTAGGGAAGGTGTTGGATAGTAAATTAAACTATTACCTATCCTGGAGCGACCCCAGCGCAAGTCGTTGTAATGACTTGCGTTGAAAAACCTGCGTTGTAAAGGGACTGCGTGGGTAAAGTTGCGTCGTAAAGGATGTTTCCCGATAGCCTTACACCACACAAGCCGGAAACTGACATCCTTCATAACACCCTTCCGATGCTATCAGTTCCGCCGGATGCCCTTCGGCCTGGCGTCAGCAGCGGCAGTGTTCCAAAAACGAATGCACAGACTATTCAGAGACATAGAGGGAGTACAATCCTTCCAAGACGACATCCTGGTGATGGGCAAGGACCAGATGGACCACGACAAAAAGCTAACAAAGGTATTGCAAGTCCTAGAAGGAAATGGACTAACGGCCGAATGGGAAAAGTGCAAATTTGGAATGACGTCAGTCACATACCTAGGTCATGAATTCTGTGAACAAGGCCTCACACCAAAACAAGCTAACATCAAGGCAATATGCAAAGCACCGGCACCGAACAACAAGGAAGAGGTGAGGTCATTCTTGGGGATGGCCGAGTACTACAGTAAATTCGTGCAGCACTTTGCCACCAAGACGCTCCACCTGAGACAGCTCATAAGAGACAAAACAACATTCGCATGGACGGAAGAGGCACAAGGGGAGTTTCAGAAAATCAAGGAAGATATCAGCAAGGCCGTGCCCCTGCAAGGATAAGATCCACAAGAGCCTTAACGATGGAGGAAGCACCGATATGCACCGACGAAGACGAGGTCATGGTGGCCTTCACGGAGGACCCGGAAAAAGTGATAAGCGGCCAAGAATGGGAACAAGCCTACGAAGACGATCCAGACATCAACGACATTAAAGACTTCCTGATACAAGGATGGCCCGAAAAAAAGTATCTCAGAGTGGCCCTCAGGAGATTCTTTGAGGTATTGGAGGAGTTGTCCATAGGAGATCAAGGGACGTTCCTGTTTAGAGGGAACAAAGTAGTACCCCCAGCGTCACTGATACCTCACCTGCTAGCAGTGTTGCACGAAGGTCACCTAGGCATTGTTAAGACAAAAATGAAAACCAAACAAATGTACTGGTGGCTGGCAATGGACATCCAGATTGAAAGGCATGTTAGGGAATGTGACCAGTGCCAGAGAGCGGACAAGTCTCAAACCCTACTGCGGCCATCACTGGAAAAGTTCGACAACCCTGCCAACCTGTTGGAGGAGGTATCGATAGACATCCTGGGACCTGTACTAGATGCACAGGGAACCTCAAAATACATCTGTGTTCTCATCGATCGGTATTTAAAGTGGCCAGAAGTGGACATACAGGAGGAGATAGACACGGAGACGGTCCTGAAATTCCTTACAGACATTTTCCTCAGAGAAGGCATACCCCACTCCATCCTGAGCGACAATGGGCCTAATTCACGTCGGAAAAATGGTACAAATACATGGAATGAAATGGAATCAAAGTAAAACACACGTCGGTGTATCACCCTGCAGGCAATGGTCTAGCCAAAAGGTTTAACCGAGTCGTTATGGGATCCATACAGGCCGCCATAGCAATGGGCAAAGAATGGGAAAAAGAAGTGAGGAGTATGCAATGGGCCTACCGAATAACACCCACTGGCACAGTATACGGAACCTTCCAAATCCTAAGAGGGCGAGACCCGTTCACCAAGGACAACCTTGTGTGGAAGGAAAAGACGATCACGAGCAAGTGGTCACCTGCAGTGGTTCAGGGTAACCTGGAGAGGGCACAAAGGATATATTCTGAGCATTACAATAAAAGACGGAATGTGAAAGAGACCGTACTGGAGAGAGGAGAATGGGTCAGAGTTAAACTTGCCCAGTTGAGAAGGAAGGGGGACAGCAAATACAGCATTCCTATGCAAGTAAAGGAAGTGTACGACCGAGCGGCATTGCTGAGCGACGGAAATATCTGGTCACAAGATCGCATGTCCAAGTGCAACAAGATATTGCAGTGGACCAGCGAAGAAAGATTAAGGGATCAACAGAACCAAGGCGCACCCACAGACAGAAAGTCAACACATGGCGGAGAAGAAGATGCTGGAGCAGAAGGAAGAGGAGATGACCTTGAAGAAGGGGATCCTTCTATCACAGGAGAACATCAGGAGACAGCTGGTGAGACGACTGAGAGAGAGAGCCCCCAGGGAACTGGAGGGAGAAAGGGGGGCCAGAAGGAGAACAACCTGGAGAGCTTAGCCTCCATCCCGGTAAGACGTACGCGGGCGGGAGAACAATAGTGAGTCCTGCCAAATACAGAGACTATGAACTGGGTGAAGCGAAGTGAGTTAACGCCGTAGAGAGACATTATATTGTTATTGAAATGTATATAAAGAAGGGAGATATGTAGTGTCGCGCTCTAGTCATCGCGTACTACGCGTTGACGTAGAGCGCGGCGGCCATGTTAGGAGCGCATTCCGGGCAGAGAGCCGAGCAGATCGGACGTGTTCCCGGCGCTCTCTGTATAAAGATAAGAAATACCTCTAAACCCCCACCACGAGTGTGTGTCATCGAGAGGGGGGGTCTTGGACATCATTAAATCTCTCAAAAGCCATTCTTGTTCTTCATAGCAAATTATTTTGAGCAAGATTTATGCATAACTATTTTACATCGGCAACTTATAACATAATATTGTCCACTGAATTAAAGTGCATATATCCTATGGAACTTAGAAATATATATCTGAAAGACACAATTAGTTATGGATTCCTCACCTTAGAATTAACCCCTGACGTCAGATTGGATCTGGAGAATTTTTCTTCAGCAGTAACCCTGTGCATCAGTAGGTGGTATTGGACGACAACGCAGTATCTACTTAGATGCCACCCTCGCGTGCTGATGTGAGTTCTTCCTTTTTCCACGCCAGCCAGCGCAGATCCAGAGCAAGCGGTACCTCAAGTCACTTTTTGACTCTTTTTGTTGACAACTTTTTTGAGTCGTTCGACTCCTGGTGCATGTCCCCTCCTTGATACGGCTTCAAGGCTTACGACTCCTGTCGCAAATTGATGTTGGTTATGGACCCGCATCTCATGTGCCTTTGGTGTATGAAGTCTTTGCTCCGACTGTGGGCCATGAACCCATAGTCTTTGAAGGGTGCAGTCTCGACACCTTCTTGAGGCTCGGCAGTCCACTCCATGCCGCTCGAGGTCCCGGTTGAGAGGGAGGTCGCGGACCGGTCACGGAGCCATCACCCCTACCACCACTCATTGTAGAAGTCTTTGTCTTTGGGTAAGTCGCAATGCAAAAAGAAGGCCAAGAAGCATCATCGCTCTTCGCGTTCTCCCTATCCATCGGCAACGCAAAGAGGGTTGCAGAGAATAGTCAGCCGGCTCTGCCCGCAGAGCCTGCTGGGTTAACCCAAAGCTTCCCTCCTTTTCCAGGAGCCGGGGTGACCCCTGCTCAACTTCGTAGCTTTTACAAAGCCCTCCACTCGATCTTTGGGCAGCCTGACTCCGCTAACACGCCTTCGGGCCCCACGGACAAGGCTGGGGGCTCTAGGCCTTTGATGCAGGTGGCTACAGCTCTGGCCCCACAGGGCCCCCAGGGTTCCAGGCCTGGATCCAGATCGGTTGTGTCCCCAGCCGATGTCAACCCCAGCCTCCCCCTCGATGTGTACATGGAGCCGGTCCGGTATCGACTGACGTCAGGACCAGTGCTGACCGGTACTTTTGTACCACTGTTCTCCCCTGGTATTCCCTATCGCCCTGTGACTACCAGAGGAGGGTGAGGAGGACTTGGAGGGGTCTGTGGACCCTCTAACAGACCAGTTAGAAGAACTAGACTGGAGAGAGGAGTTGGGTGAGGCCAGTGGTCTGGACACCTCCCCGGACCTTGGCATGCTATCTCCCGCTACCTTGGAATCAGAGTAGGGTGCATCATAAGCAGTGGTGTTGCGTAGGGCGGCTGAGGCCCTAACCTCCTGACCAAGGTGCTTCAGCCGGCAGCGGCCTCTTCGGAGCCCCTGCTGCCGTTCAGTGATGCCCCCACGACATCCTGTGGATATGATGATAGCCCTAAGCCACTGCCTGGCCCCAGTTGACCCCATTTCCCTCTCCCAACACCCTACCCCTGAGAGCTTGGTGGTGCAAGCCATGACTTCTAAGGATGCATTCCCTACTGCACCACCTGATAGGAAATCCAAGAAGCTGGACCACCTTGGGAAGAAAATGTTTTCTTCCTCCATCTTAGGACTGCAGTCAGTGAACACCGCATGTCTGTTGGGCCGTTACTAAAACAGGTGCTGCCACAGTGCATGGAGGCAGCCTGGGCTGTGCTCTCTTCTGCGCAGTTGCCGAAAGGAGAGACACAGTGAATTTTGCAATAAGATGTGGGCTGGACGCTGCTGACTCACTAGGCAGGACAATTTCAACATCAGTAGCCCTGAGACGCTACACCTGGCTGAGGTTCACTGGCTTTTCAGGTGGTCTCCAAGTAATACTTTTGGACATGCCCTTTGATGGGCGTCACTTGTTTGGTGACAAGGCAGACAATGCACTCAAGCCCTTTAAGGACTCCAGGGCTACAGCCACATCCTTGGGCTTCACTTCCAACTTCAGCCCAGCTCAGTCTGCATTTAGCCCCTCTCATGGCTATAGAAGGGGTGCCCGCAACGTTCCGGCCAGAGCCACAGGCCTGAGCAAGCTGTCCAGCCTCTGCATGGCTGGGGACGTGGGTCCCACTGTCGTGGGTCTGGGGGTCAGCAGGTGGGCTAGTCCACCAGCGCTCCCTCTGCAGCATCTTCCAAGCCCTCCAAGTCAGGCCTTGCAGGGTCACCTTTTGCCATTGAGCAGCAGGATTCGCCATCTCCTCCCCCACCGGCTCAACATCACATCAGACAGGTGGATTTTGCAGATAGTCCAAAGGGGCTACTCCCTCCCCTTCAAGACTACGCCTCCATCCATGCCACCTCAATTCCATCGCAGTTCGGAGGATCACTTGGCCCTTCTCCAACAGGAAGTTATGGCTCTCTTGGCCAAGGAAGCCATCAAGTGAGTTCCTGCCCCAGAAGTAGATTGTGGTTGCTATTCCCACTACTTTTTGGTGCCCAAGAAGGACAAGATCCTGCGTCCTATCTTAGATCTCAGGAATGTCAACTGCTTCCTCCAGAAGGAGAAGTTAAAAAGTTGACCCTGGCTCAGGTCCTGTCACCTTGGAGACTGGATGGTAGTGTTAGACTTGCAGGACACTAATTTTCCCATCCCGTCCTGCCGGGCCATCGGCGTTACCTACGGTTCAAGGTAGGCCACGAGCAGTTTCAGTTCACTGTGCTCCCCTTTGGCCTTACCAGCTCCCCTCGGGTGTTCACAAAAGTGATGGTGGTGGTTGCAGCTTATCTGCACAGATCAGGGGTTCCAGTCTTCCCCTATCTCTACAACTGGCTCTTGAATGTGGGCTCACCCCAGGATGTCGTCTCCCACCTCTAGACTACAGCCGACCTCCTGCGTTTGCTGAGGTTCACCATCAACATGCCAAAGTCACACCTGATTCCCTCTCAGAAGCTCCTTTTCATCTGAGTGGTTCTGGACATAGCACAGTTTCGGGATTATCCTCCCGAGCAGCTAGTCTGGGATGTTCAGGCTATGATTCCGATCTTAATCAGCCTCTATCCTGGGATTCGGTCAGAATGACCCTGAGGCTACTGGGCCTCATGGCCTCCTGCATTCTGCTGGTGGACTATACCAGTTGGCATATGCAGGCTCCGCAGTGGGCCCTGAAGTTCCAGTAGGCACAGCATCGGGGGAATCTTTCCGATTGATTGTGCCCAGATCTCGGAGGGCGCTGCACACCAATTGCAGTTGTGGCTAACGAACCAGGATAGGGTCAACAGCATATCCCTCTCACTTTCCCAACCAGAGTTCACAGTGCTGACAGATGCATCACTTCTGAGGTGGGGCGGCTACATGGGAGAGGTGGAGATCAGAGGCCTCTGGTCTCTGGCAGAGTCTGGGCTCCACATCAACCTTCTGGAGCCTCTGGTGATCCGTCTTGCACTGAAGGTATTCCTTCCTACTGTCAAAGGTAGAGTAGTGCAGGTGTTCACGGACAACACCGCCACCATGTGGTACTGCAACAAACAGGGCTGGGCGGGGTCGTGTACCCTATGTCAGGAGGCACTTTGCCTCTGGAAGTAGCTGGAACAACAGGGCATGTACCTGGTGGTTCAACACCTGGCAGGTTCTCTGAACGCCAGGGCAGACGATCTCAACCGCCGGTGCATGATATATCACGAATGGCATCTTCACTCGGATGTCGTGCAAGGTCTCTATCAGCAGTGGGGAGAGGCTTGGTTAGATTAATTCACCACAGATGAGAACACTAAATGTCAGCAATTCTGCGCATTGGAATTTCCAAGGCAGCTCTCGCTAGACGCTTTTATGCGCCTTTCCGCTTATACCACTTCTGCCAGAGTGCTGAAGAAGATCAAGTGCTAGGCATGAACAGTCTGGTATTCCGAGCTTCTGCACATGGCCATCGATCCTCTGATCAGACTGCCCCTTCAGGAGGATCTTCTGTTGCAGGAGCAGGGGAGGGTTCTCCACCCGAACCTGTCTAGCCTCCACCTCCTTGCGTGTAGATTGAGCAGCGACAGTTGACAGTTTTTTACCTTCCTCTCGAAGCCTGTAACATTATCTTGGCAGCCAGGCGCCCCTCCACCAAAATGGTATAAACCTGTAGATTGAACAAATTTGTGGCATGGTGCGCAGCAAAGGCTGTGGATCCCCTTTATGCACCTCTTTCAGAGGTTCTCCTCTTCATTCTTTCTTTGGCCCAGCTGGGCTCTGCACTGGGCACTTTAAAAGACTATCTTTCTGCCATTTAGGCCTTTCTTCGGCTTCCTGATCAGCCTTCTCTTTTCATGTCCCCCATCACTTCCTTAAGGGCATTACTCACTTCTTTCCTCCAATGCATTTTGTAATGCCTCATTGGGACTTGAACCTGGTTCTGACCTACCTTATGTGCACTTCTCTTGAGCTACTACATAATTGTTCTCTCAGAGTCTTGACTCTTAAGACGGCTTTTCTGATTGGCAGGACTTCTCCTCGCTGAGTCAGTGTGCTCCAGGTTTTTTCTTCTAAACCTCTTTTCCTTGCTGTTCATCCGGACAAGGCTGTCCTTCGCACTAGGCCTTCATTCCTTTCCAAAAAGGTTACCTCTTTCCACATAGGACAGACCATCACTTTGCCCACATTTTTCCCACTCCGCATCCTTCCAAAGAGGAGGAGAGGCTCCACCGTCTGGATCCAAAACGTTCACTTTCATTCTATCTTGATTGCACAAATTAATTCCGGGTGGATGACCAGCTCTTTGTTGGCTATGTGAGCCATCTCTCGATGGGTCGTTCTTTGCATCAAAATATGCCATCCCTTAGCGAAAAAAGGAACCTCCAGTGGGGTTGTGTGACCATTCCACCAGAGCGACGGCAGCCACTACTGCTTTGAGACGTGTAGTCCCCCTTCCTGACATCTGCCAGGCAGCTACGTGGGATTCATTGCACACATTTACCAAACACTACTGCCTGGACAGCCAAGTCCTGAGAGACGGCTTCTTAGGCCGTTCAGTTCTCCAGGACATTCTGGTGTGTACTTGGTTTGCAGACCCACCTCCGTGGTTGGTATTGCTGGGGGATCTACTCTAAGGTGAGGAATCCATAACTAATTGTCTCTTTCAGATAAACAAGTTACTTACCTTCTGTAACAATATATCTGTAAGAGACATAGCTCAGTTATGGATTCCTCGCCGCCCCAACCATCCTCCCAGTTCTGCGAGCTAACTTCTAAGGTAAGGGATTTCCCTTCAGGGCCCTAGTTTTGTGCACCAGTGGTCAGTGTCTTGCATGGCTCTGCACTTATGGCGTGGAATGTCATGTAAAGAACTGATGTCAGCATGTGAGGGCGGCATCTAAGTAGATACTGAAACGTCATTCCGGTAATCACAATGCTAACGACGAACACAGAGTAGACCGACACCACCTACCGACACGCAGGGGTACTGCTTAGGAAGAATTCTCCGGATCCAGTCTGATGCCTAGGGATAATTCTAAGGTGAGGAATCCATAACTAATCTATGTCTCTTACAGATATATTGTTACTGAAGGTAAGTAACTTGTTCATCAGGCCCATAGGTGTGTTAGAAGAGATTTCAGCCAGACTGTATCCATTAGTCTATTGTGTCCTTCACATGTTTCCTAAACCCACTCCAGCATGCATCATGGGACTTCAGCCATTAACTGACTTCACTGTGAGTTACAACATTCTGCCTTTTTCAGGCCGAAAAATATTTTGCCTTTAGTAATTTAAAACAAAATGTATGATGATCCAGCAGCCTCTCCAACAATAACGTTTTGCAAAAAACATAGCAGAGTAGTACAAGAATTGCAAAGTCAGTCAAAAAGCTGATGGCCAAAACCAGACATATTGGCTTTAACAATGCTTGTTTAGTTTGATATTATTGCCCCAGACACACTTGTTCCCACATTACAGATAGCTTACATCCATGGTCTATGGTCTCTGTCTAATTAAAGAGGAGTGCGTCCATGGTCTGTGATCTCTGTCTTCTATAGATTTATTTCATACACATTTACCTGTCAAGGTTTGTGTTTCAGAAAAGGGTCAATGCTACCCTATCAATTATACATACGTTTATCAATAATGATGTCATGTGGCTGAGCATACTGTTTGCTAATATTGGGTATTATATCTAAGAGCACTGCTTCAGTTCCAAATGGAAAGACATTTTACACTAATAATCACCATTGTTATTTTAGTGTCGTAACAAAAAGTGTATACTTCTGAAATCAACTTGTTGTATCTACACAAATCTTTGTCATGTCTAATTTCAGGATCTAAAAATTGACCTCTTAGAAGGCTCTACAATGCTTTACTTTAATACCACAGTCAAATATTGTGCTGTGATCACCAAGTAGCAAGTAGATTAGTGCTGATAGTACCAATAGAGAGGGATTGTGCCACTGTAATGCTCTTTTTGGGTCTGGTTTGAAGGTGTAGCTGCCTATCAAAGGTTTTATCACTGATCTTCCAAAGAACACATGTACAGTGGGCGTCAGAGGAGAAAATATCTCTCCCCTCATGCTAGTGGCTGTTTGGTGTATCCTTCTTCCTTCTAGACAGTGCTTCCATTTTAAGTAGCTGGGACTATTTGGTGAGTGCAGAATCCATCTTGGATAGAAGGGTTTATCCATTAAAATCAACGCATTGTGCATTGAAACTAGCTAAGATTCCTCACAGTTTCCATATACCGACAATTTGAAGTAAAACTTTGATAACTTTCACAACATAGATAATGTTCTCTATCATTTGCTATATCTGTGAGATAAAGAGCAATAATAAAGCAGTTTTACAAAATCTAATATCAGTGCTAAATTACATTGTTTGTGTAAAAAAGTTATTAAAATATAGAAATTATCAGTACTTTCCCCATACTTTATTCCAGATTATCGTGTACCACAACGCTTTCCTGCTTCAATTTTCTTTATAATATAAGGGTCAGCACTCAAGTGTGATCGTGACCATAAGATGCCGAATTGAGATGGCAATATCTCAAAATGACTACCCAAAGTTTCACAGAAAAGAAGCTAAAAGGATTAGACTTGAAACGTCAAATATGTAAATGTATGACTTAGAGTCAGTCTTACAGCAAGGAAACAGAAGGAGAGTTCTAGTATTTCTCTTATAGGTCTATAACAGTCAAAGAAGTAGATTTTTGGAGATTTAATGTAGGACAGAGGGAGGGGAATTAGAGACAGTTGGACTTTGTAATACAATACCTTTTTTTTTGTATGTTCTTATATTGTATTGTATTGTATTGTAATTGCATTTATATAGCGCTTACTACCCCTGACGAGGCGTCGAAGCGCTTTTTCGGTGGGTAGCACGCTACTCCGGGACCCACAGAGGATTAGTTTTGAATTAGTATAGTGAAACATGCAAGTACATTTTAAGTGGTGGATAGGTTAGTCAGTTATTTGGATTTGGAATGATAGCAGAAGGATAGAGTACGACAAAGGTTAGTATTTATTTATCGCTCGCTTGTTGACGCATGCTATTCAGGGAGCCTATAAAGGATTAGTGGTGAATTAATATGGTGAAATATGAGGTAATTTCAGTGGTGGATATTAGTGTGTTACTTGGCGTGAGAAGGATAGCGGATGGATAAAAGGGGAAGAAAGATCTGCATTCATATAGCACTGGTTACCCCTGATGGGTGTTGAAGCGCTTTTTTGGCGAGTAGCACGCCACTCCGGAACCCATAAAGGATTAGTGTTGAAAATTAGTATAGTATAAATATGAAGTAATTTGAGTATAGGGAGGTATCTCGGCACTTGCCTTGGGAACCCGTCCTGGCTTTTCCCTGTGAGATAGCCCCTACAGGGCATCCCCAAGGTGAAAGCGAGGCATCCCGCCGCGGGGGGCAGTTGTGGAGATTAAGCAAGCTTAATGCCCAGAGTTGCAGAGTGTGAACCCATGATTAGGTCAGGCACCGAAGCGAGAATTATCGAGTCCGTGGACATTTGAGCTCAAGACCCTGCCGCGTCGGGAATTGAACCCTGGTCCCGGGTCTGACCTATGCTTCAGGGTCTGCCTGCTCTAACCAGTGAGCCACACTTCTTTTTAGCCTGGTCATCCCATTGTTCTTTACTTCAGTGTTGGCAGTGCTTGAACTTAACATGCATTTATTTATAACTTTTTTAATTAATTTTATAAAATCAATGATACGAAAGCGTAGACTCTATGCACAAGTCTTTCTGCAATAACTCAGTTGGTTGCAGCTGCCCATTGCCACACATCTATCAATCTTCACATGCTATTCTAAGTTTACGTGTGTGCAGTAATTGTCCATACTGTAGTGTCTTGATAGTCTGTGGGCTTCACAATACCTGCCCAATACCTTCTTCAATGTTTACAAGCACACCCTACTTTGATATACCTGCCTCTCCAGTGCCATACGCCAGCCAATGCCTCATCAACGCTGATCAAAGTTTGGAGTTTGGGACCCCCCACATTCTTTTGGCTATGTTGTGTCTTGTCATTGTCAGGCCCATATTGCACAATATCTTGCATCTAGGTAGTGAGACGTCTCCTTATGTCCAATAACATGCACTTCTCGTGGGATTTCCTGAGTGGTTTGCAGACGATTGATGCATTGTGCTGTAGTGTTCTTTAAAGAGATGCCTTTGTGAGCATGGAAATTGTATGAATATTTCCACAAGTAAAGTCAGCATTACCTAGAGAACCTGGAATTCTACTCATTCCTAAGGAATCTTGGCAACCGATTTAGACTGGTGGTACAGCAAACAAATGACTGGAGCATCACACAAAATAGTCATCATTATTTGCATTTGATGATCAGCCAATAAAGAGAGGTTTGGTGACGTTTCAAAAGTTTATTTTTTCTACAAGAGATTAGTCGGTATTTTGTTATTTTTATTCAGATTCGATAAATAGATCCAATTACAGAAATTGTCGAAAATAAATTTGGTTAAAGCAAGCATAGGAAATAACAGTGTGTTCCATTCAGATTTTATCCCCTATTCCAAACTAAAGGACCTATCCTATCGGGATCCCCTAAAGCATTCCCTCTGGAAAAAAGCAAGTACGCATGTCAGTTACAAATATGTGGCAGAGGAAATCATCTAAATCGTGTGACATCATATGGTATGAGGAAAGAGAAATACAAATTTTCAGGAAACAGCACATTTCATAAAGAGGTCAGGTTCTACAATTCAGTTATAACATTAATTGATTTTTGTGAAAGCATTTATATTGTTGAAGGGATAGGGAAGAATAAAAGATAAGTGATGGCTAGCAGTGCAAGAACTGTAGAAATTAGAGCTTTCTGCAGATATAAGCAGCATATTCACTTTTGCACATTTAATAAAGGTACATTTTCTTAACGTATATTTTATTGTGCATTTTTATGTTAACGTTAGATTATGGTATCCAATGTGATTCCTGTCCCTTGGTCAGATGATCACTGTATTGTTTTATTTATGCTACCCAAACCAGTGCGACAGAACAATGTTAAGGTCCAGCCTATTTTAACACGAAGATGTTTGAAGCTTGATCCTGAAGATTGGACAAAAGCTCTAAATGTCACAACTGCTAACTTAATGGGCAATCTAGAGGAGGCTTACCAGCAATGGGAGAATTGGATTGTATACTTCCTGGATGTATGTGTCCCAAAACCCGAAAAAGGTACCAACACTAAAACACACACAAAATGAAATGAATAAAAGTTCAAGCTAAATTTCACGAGGAAAAAATTACGCAGGCCTCACATTCTCCCAAGGAATTATTCAAGGTTCTTAAAGCATTAACCATCACCCAGGAAAGTAATACTACACAACAAGCTACAAAAGAAAGATGTAATGAAATAGCATATTGTTTTCACAAAAAAGTGGTAGATGACTATGATCAACTTCAGGGCTAGTCAGAGCTAGTTTCTTGTCAGAAAGTTGACCCAAGGGAATTATCTACAACTCCAGTGTTATCTCAGTTTCCTATGCTGATCGAAGAAGTTATCCGTAGCCTAATAAGTGTAACCAAATCAGGATCTCCACTAGACCCTGCACTCCCAAATATTCTATTCAAATGATAGATGTCACTCTCCCCTCGCCAATCTATTTACTCAATTGTTCAATAGACTCAGGATTTGTTCCAAAAAACTGGAAGCATGCAGTAATCAGACCACTACTAAAAAACCTTATTAAGATCCAGTAGTACTTGGCAACCTCCGACCCATATTGTTACTCCTTTTTGTAGGGTAACTTTTGGAGAAACATGTCAACTGGACATTAGTCAGTTGTTTGGAGGATAATGACCTTCTTCATCCGACCCAGATAGGCTTTCATACCCATCACAGTACCGAATTGGCGCTATTGGCAGTCACAAAAGAGCTTAAAGGTATACTGGACAACGAGGGGGTCTGCTGCTATCCTGCTCCTAGACATAAGCACGGCGTTTGACACTGTAGGCCATACCATTTTCAGAGATTGGCTCAGGGAAGTAGGAATTCAGGATAAAGCCTTGGATTGGCTCACCTCCTTCTTAGAAGACATATCCTATCAACTCACGGATAATGGCCGCTTTTCAGATAGTTTGCCATCCATATGTCGAGTGCCATAGGGAACGTCGCTCAGCCCGACCCTGTTTAACGTTTATGTTTGACAGCTGGCTACAATTGTTCAGGAGTTTGGTATCTCGGCTGTCTCCTATTCAGATGATACTCAGTTGATGGTTTTTCTGGCAAATGGGCCGAATCTTAAATATCAAGAACCGGTACCTTGCTTGTAAAGAGTTGCCGATTGGATGACAAACTGCTTTTTTAAATTGAGCGGCGACAAAACAGAACTACTGATATTAGGGAACATGGTCTTACCTGGACCACTGGATAGCTGGCCAAATTGTATGGACAAACCCCCAGATCCCAAATCCATTATAAAAAACTTGGGAATGTGGTTGGATAGAGCCCTTCCAATGGATCATCAAGCAAAAAAATTGGCTGGCATCTGCCTCAGTCTACTTAGAATGATCAGGAAGATAATAACACTGATCCCAGAGCATTTAAGAAAAACTGTGCTTCAAGCCCTTAAGGTTTCCTGTTTGGACTACGACAATTCTCTTTATGTGAGCTCGCCAAAGTATGTAATAAAAAAAGACTTCAGGTGGTGCAAAATGTGGCAGCAAAGCTTCTGCTCAAGCTCCCAAGTTATGTTTCAGTAAGAAAGTCTTTGAAACAGCTCCACTGGCTGCCAACCGAAGCAAGGATCCAGTTCAAATCCCTTTGCATTGCACACAAGGTCATAAAGGATAAAGGTCCAGTTAAGCTCAGAGGTCTGGTATCTTCTTATGCCCCAGCCTGACTCTTAAGATCCTCTCACCAACACCTTCTTTGCAGTACGAGAGTCAAAAGTGCGAGATGGGACGAAGATAATTTGCACACCTGGTACCACAGTAATGGATTGGTCTCCCACTCTGTATAAGGTTACTGGAAGGTTAACTCACTTTTAGGAAAAAACTCAAGATCTGGTTATTCCCCCACTAACCCTTTACCATGCACAGTTATCCAGTACAGCAATCACCAGCACAGGGAAGCCCTCGAGTAGCCATGCACTTTACTAGCAGGGGTGACTCTCCTAATCCATAGCAGAGGAGCCGCCGTTGGGTCCCAATTGGACCACATCTCTGACCTGCGGCCACTCAAATGGTCAAGGGAATACTTATGTGTCCTGTCTAGCCTAGCAAACAGCTGCTATACTTATTGCATTTCCAAACAGAGCTGTATTAAGTCCCTTGATATGTGTCCCTGTTCTCCTGATGAGAACTCAGTATTACATACAAGTTCGAAGAACTATTATTCTATTAAAATTATTTGTACCGCGCGCTATCACCATAGGTTTCTTGGCGCTTACCATCAGCATCACTGCTCACAAACGTACTTGGTTTGGATCTACCGCCAAAAAGGGTTTAATGTTGTTTGCAGCAAAGAAACACGTCCTTAGCTATAGAACCAACATTTGTTCACTTTTATGTGCTTTCTAAATTGGATACACTGCACCTCTGTCTTTTGTGTGTCACTTCAATATTGTATAAAACTGTGTGCCATCTGTAATAACTGCTTTGGTCTGTGCTCATTGACCACACAAATCAAAATAATTATAAGATATAAGATTCCAATCATGTAAATATGTGTAACTGATGCAGCTGATTTAGAAGATGGTGCAGATGTGCAGGGGGAGCCAATAGAGTTCCATCATCATCATCTTTCTTCGGGCCCTCGGTGTGACATTCTGCGCTGTGTAGGATGTGCTTTAGGGGTGCCAATGCGGAGTCTGGGAGGCTATGGACCAGGGCGTTATCACCATCCCGATTCAATGGACACTCCATTCCTAGTTTCTAACCCAGTTTCGGATATAAATACACATCTTGCTCTTCATGAGGTTTTGCAGGGGGCCAGTTTAAGCAGGACTCACCATGAAGCCATCTGAAACCACTCCTGTAATTCTAATCTCCTGGCTGGGCTCCTGTAGTTTAGCAACCACCATCTCCTTTCTATCTCTGCCTCCCACTACACCAATACTACTGTGGCCTGCTACAGGACAGACTTGTCTCTGACTCAAAGTAACAGCTTAAGGTCCTGCACCCATAGCAGCAAAGACTTGTGTCGGACTCGAGGGACCTCTAGTAAGGGCTTAAGGTCCTGCAGGTTTACTAACAGAGGGACTTGTGGCAGCAGCCTAAGAAACATCAGTCTGCATCAGGAAAACTCCAGCTCTTCAAAAGCTTTTGGATGTGCTCTTTAGAAATAGCAAGACCTATTGGCTTTGCCAGGCATATTTTATTGGTGTGTTATTGTTCCAATCATTTAGTACCTATTCTCACTAAATTATGCAAACACAAGCACACTCAACTTTGTTTTCTAATGACGTTGATTAAATGTATTATTGAATGATAACATTGCCCACTCTTTATTTAAAAACGAATACTATTCAGATTCAAATAACCGTTCAGGGAGTGCCTATATTTATAAAATGCCCACATTTAATAGCATCTCTTAAAACAAAGACTATGCCAAAAGGCTATGCGTTTTCTGTGAAAGGGCCCTTGGACAAAAAACATGTGCAATTGATTGAGGTGTAAGTGCATTGTATAACCATTGTTTTAAGACTGCAGAGTTGATGCAGTGTGCAAATCCTCCTGAATGAGGTTCCACGCTGCTTATGCAACAATTTAGCAGTCTGTAATTTGTGATTCATAATTTATGTCAGTTTAGAAGTCTTAAAAGCAATCCATATTTCACATAAATACATCAACCAGTTAAACCAGCCAGGCACAACAGTAAAAAATGAGCAAAAACATATAAAATACTCAGCTATTATAGATGAACAATATAATAAATTCAAATTAAATCACAGTTAAAATATAAAAATCCATAACACCAAAGTGTAAAAACCTTACAGAACGGTATGCTTGATGGTGTTTTCATCCTATTAACAATGATTCCATGCCCACTGTAATAATCTAGGCACTCAAAGACTATTGTTTCCCTCGTATCACTTTTCATTAGCCTCACGCCTCCCAATAGTGCCTCACACCAAGCAGCATGCACACTGTAATGATCCAGTTCTTACGTGGGGTCAAGTATCTGGGGCAAAAGAAAGACAAAATGGCCTTCTGTTTCTTTTAACTGCGGGCAAGATGGACTGTGTGGGGCATATTTAGGCACTTTAAGAAATTTAGCTACGCCGTGCTGCATCATTTCAAAACTGCAGGGATACCCCATATTGACAAGAATACAGTGCACCCCTGTATTTTCCCTTGTGCCAAGCGCTAAAAAAATCTGCGGAGCGCCAATGCAGGTACCCTAGCTCCACGGTGCAAGTGTTCCTGCATTGCGGGAGTGATTGTGCTTGTGCAGGAAGGGATACCTTCCTGCACACAAATATTTATTAATGGTGCTTTGCATACTGCAGCACACCTAGAAAGAGCAGAAAACTAGGAGAAATAAAAGTATTACTCCTCATTCCACCACTCTAGCGCTTCCTTTTGAAACTGGGGCAGTGTCAAAAAGCAATGGGTGTTGTGAGGGAAGGCCCACAGCAACACCCATTGCACGCCCCTTTGCCACAGAAAATTTCGGCGACAAGGGCCATATTTACAGGGCAGCGTTAAGCCACATAAAGTGGCTTAGCGGCGCCTTGTAAATATGGAGCAGGCCTTGCGCCATCGAGAGGTCGGACAAAGTGACGCTCCAGTGGCAAAATGCGTCTGTAAAAATGCCTGATTTATCCCATTTGGAGGAGAACGAGCTCTAAGGTAGAGCACCACATCTGAACTATACATACAATTAATTCGCTTGGAGGGGAGCAATCTTGTCCATATATGATTCATATTTAGGCAAGCATTTATGGCTCGGAAACTGCCCTGTTAAAGTGCTATCATCACAGTTGCACCAAATCGCTTGGATAGCCTTTTCCCATTACTCTTTTCTTCATGGCATCTTTTGGGATTGCAATTTAGCAGTGATACAACGATAGCAGTTTAGTTTGGATTAAAGTGCTACCGCTAACATATGGAAATTTACATTTCTTAAGCATTTGAAGAGGTTAAGATGCGTGTACAAAGAGGAGCAGATGGGATCTCAGCGAGACGTACAGATCAGCAGAGATGCTGGAGGGTGCCTTAAAAAGTCAAGTTTGTATCATCCAATTAATATGTCTCGATATCAAAGGAAGATTATGCGAGGATCTGTGTTTGTCAAAAAGACTTCTAAATAGGGATGAAGGTTTTTTTTCAAATTGTAGTAATTCTTCAAACTCGTTTCTTTTTTAGTCACTTCAGCAGTTGCCCATTTGCCTTGTATTGCATGCAAGCAGAGTGACAAAGGGACAATAAAAAACAACAGAGGTATATTTGTAGGTTACGTGCCGCCAAGGGCATAGCTAGCTATCAGTGGTGCAGCAGGCGCAGTGGCATTGGGGTCCAAAGGCCTGTGCGACGAGGTGAACCCTAGTTATTGCTGTATTATATTACCCAACCAGCTGACAGGGAGGCTGTTTTCCCTTCTCGCTCTAGGGGCCATGCCACCCATGCTATTGCCCTGAACAGGATATGACGTTGGGTAGACGTAGGGACCGGATCACAAACCTTTTTTGACTGGCTCTATTTCATGGTAAGATTAAGGCAGTGCTTGTTCCAAACACCTTTTACTATTGCATTAAGAAAACGGGATTCTAAAAGTTGTAATGTGTGACAAGAACTTTAGTGCGCATTTTATGCGTGGCATTAATCGTAACAGAAAGTGGTGGCGATGTGGCCTATTCTTTTTTGTGCTGAGGTGTGTTTTTTGCTGCATTATTGCAGTATGATTTTGTTATGTTGTACTGCATTTGTGTTGAGTTTTGTTTCGTTGTGCTGTGCTCTGTTATGTTTTTATTCAGCTATGTTGCTATTGTGTTATGCTCCGTTGTTTACTTTAGATATGTCAACAAATGTTGTTACATTTCCAGCCAAAAGAAGCACGTGCCGTGTAGTTCCTGTGGCAAGTAACCTTTTGCCAGTGTCTAAGGTGGTAAAATGGTACTGCTCCAGCTCTTAAATTACTCACGACACCAGTCAGCCTAAAACTGTGGCAGAGACTGTCTAAGAGCAGCGCTTCCAGGGCTCAAGTTATGGAAAACGGCCCCAGAAGTGATTAAAACTGTGTAGACTATGCATGTGGTTATCTTGTGGTAGAGGAAACGGGCAGATAATACAACACGCAATCATCAGGTGCCAGGTTATCTGATATTGCTTGTTTTATTCCTGCCATTAAAGATCTGCACACAGCTAGTTCCTCCCACAGTTCTACAGTTCAGGGTCACAACCACTGATGAGGCATATGTGTTGATAGTCATTAATATCTAGGTGAATGCTTTATTTGTTGTGAATGTAACCACTTGAAGAGTTTTCATATTCCAGCTTGAAAGAATATGTTATTCCCCTGGCACAGATAATGCACACTGTAAGCCTGTCTTTGCCTTGGCTGTCTCTAGCTAGCATTTCTGTCCCTTCCGGGGGTAGTCGTCCTTCCGCAATTAGCACGCTGTTTTTCCTTGTACAGCATATGGCTCATTTACAAACAAACCCCTAGAAAAAAAACATTTTCAGAATGTCGAAGTTCTGAATTAAATTGCACTTGGAGGGCGCGGGCGTTTGAATTGTGACCCAAAATGTTCATGTAGCTAAGATTGTAGTACAGAATGAATATAAATGAAGCACATCAAGGAACTTTAATTTCCTCATCGGTTTTACATTTTCTCACATAATTATTCGTTAATGTATGAACTGTTAGGAAATCACTCTCTTCTGAGACAATCCCTTTTAATTGAGTTTTTCACAAATTATATTAAATATCAATATATAAAAGGCACGCTTCCTCACAGCCTCTCATTTTATGCTTTACAGGCAATTCTGGAAAAGCGACATCAGTGGGGTTGAACAGAAACTACATTTAGGTGAGGGTTATTGGCTTCCTTTCTGTAGTATGCCCCCGAGTGAAAATTATAAGTGCTATGATAATTTCTCCCTACGGGTGTCTATTGTCAAACTTTACACAATGTAAAACCTGGAGCAACTCGGGTGTGCAATTGCACACATTACGAGTTCACCCACCTCAGAACGGCGGAAAACGCCACCATTACTGTGTTGTTGCCCATTCCTAGGCCTGAAACTTAAAATGGTGCAGTCATTGTGCATGCAGTAAATGAACCACATCCCACAGGACTGATATTTACAGGGTGCACAATTACCACCTGCGATTGTGTGGATTTTGTTATGAGTCCCCTCATCTTCTGTTTCTAAGTACATCTAATCAACATGTGTGTGAGTGTTTAGAACGCAACCCCCGAATCTGCTTTTTGCAGAGGCATACCAGTAAGAATTATGTGTGAGGCCAGTTTAGCTAATAGAATTGCCAGCATATCCTCCCCTACCAAGCTCAGAACACTGGCTAGGCCTGAATTGTAAATATTGGTCACTACACCCCACCAAAAATACCGAGATCTAGGCACATGAATAAAACACGTATATATTTGTTTAAAAAGCAGTACACTTGGCAATGGTTAAGGGTTATTGGCAGATTATTCATAATCATATTGGCATGGATTACAGTTTGTAAGAGTATATGCATCTCTTTGTTTGAGGGTCGCTACATATCAATCACTAAACAATAAGACTGTGGAGGCATTTGGCATCCCTTAATACCTGCTAGCTAGGGAATAGAGTTGTCAAAGTAGATGTCTATGGCTAGCCAGATACATTCATTCATAGACATTTTATTTCGGCGATTTGCCATAAAAGAGTACAGAAACAGATAAAAAGCAATATTCAGGGATGATAGTTCAATTAATTGTTACATACTTGTTGGGTAGTTAAAAGTATTGGTTCTAAAATAGTACATGATTTTAGTAAGACAAGTCTTGTCAGCCAGAAACTAGTCACTATCATGCAGAGACAAGTAAAAAGCAGTATTCCGGGAAGAAGGTTCAATTCATTGTCACATGCATGGTAGGTAGTTAAAAGCATGTATGTTAAAAATAATACATGATTTTGGAAGGACAAGTCTGGTCAGCTATAAACTAATCACTATGATGCTTTGCCGATTAAGTACCTACGCTTATGCCACATAGCTGCCAGGAATTTCGAAACAGCAAATGCAACGTGCCTGGTCGTGTCGGTTTTTAAAACTCTAAAAGCATGCATACACTGTACAAAACCCAAATTGCACAGAGGTACGAGCCAATACTTCCTTGATTTACAGTAGGCTGGACAAAAGAAGAGAACGTGCAGTTCATTTTCTTTGTCACAGCTATACCTAGGACAATTCTATGTCAGGACCTGAGGCTTCTGATTATGCTTCTCAATCTTTACTAGAAGCTCACAGCAGCCAATGAAAATGCTTGCTTTTCATTCAAAAAATAACGTTAAACTACTTATCCCATCATGTCTCACACATAGACACACCCCCTTAGTCCATAAGAGGCCTCAGCCTGCCGCCATCTTCCTCTTTCTTTGCTGCTCACAGAGCTAAGTGCACCTTCGTTTACTCCCTCTGTTGTGTTGTACTGGTTATGACTGTTGTTATCGACAAGCTTTGCTATATTGCTGTTGATCACTGTTTCCGGGGTTATATGCCTTACAGGATTCTTTTGTTGTGGGAGTAGTGGTGCTTTGGCGGTGTGCTTCGGCGCCCGCCGTACTTTTCTTCCTCATTGTGGCTGTGAACGCGCTTGTTGCGCGGGGGTAGCTTCGGTCGTTGACCGGAGGTAGACGGACGCCTGATTTGATTTGAGCCCGTGGGTTTTTCCCGGTGTTTTTTCCCCCTTCTCGAATGCGCGTGTGGCGCAGGCGCAGCGAGCATCTCTAGTAGCTGCTGGCGTGACTTTTCAAGCCGGGTGGCTCTAGGCCGCGGCCGGCGCCCATTCGCGCTGAATTTGGGCTCCTTTTGGTCGAATTCAGTCGCGTTTGGGCTGCACGTCGCGGCGCGACCCTCAAAAGTAGTTTCACTTGCGTTTCTCCTCGGAGTGGTTAGAAAGGCGTCCCTCTACCTCTCGATCGCCTGGTGAGGCTGTACAATACTGAGTAGGCTTGGTGGAGTGTGCACACGGTCAGGGAATTGGTGCTGGCCTGGGTCTCTGACCCCTACTGACTACAGCTTTGCTGAGGGGGTTGAAGGTGATAGTGCTCGAGTGTGCTGTGAGGGCTGACCCCTCCCCCTTGACCCTCCTCGCGACTAAACCTCTGGTGAGACCATTCGAGATGGCAGAGGATCAGTATAACGAAGAGTATAATGAGGAGGAGAGCTTTGAGACCAGGCAGACGGCTGCCTTGGAGGACAACCTGGTTAGCGCCTTGGACGCTTCGGTCCAGTCCTCCGTCAATAGGGCGATGGAGACTACGGTCCCGCAGACGGTGCAACAAGTCCTTGCGGAAGCACTTCGTCCCATACGACGTCAACTTGAAGGTTTCGCCAAGCGGCATGGCTTCACCAAACCTCAGAAAAAGAAATCCGGGGCTGCGGCCTCGAGGCAGCCTGCTGGCGACTCTGCCACGTGGCCTCACTCTCAGGCCTTAGCTACCCTTCCGGATATGGCGGACCGTTCTCACGCGGGAGGCAAGGCCTCGGCCAAGCGTAGGGTCCATGACACCGATACAGACACCAACACAGGTACCGACACGGATACTAATACGGACACCTCTGAAGATCACAACCCTCCGAAGAAGGCGAAATCGGTGCAACCCAAGAGCCTTGTACCTGCTCAGACCCCCTTCACCTTTGATCCGACGGACATTGTCCACCCCAGGTCACAGGACTGGGTTCCTCCTCTGGCGGTTACAGCCTACATTCATGAGAACTTGCGTAAGGCCTTCCCCAGGGAGGTGAGGAATCGGTTGCGGTCGGAATGCCCTAGACCCGACATTCCGGACCAGGTGGCGGAAACTCTGGAGATAGACCCCAACCTGCTAACATTTCTAAAGAAATTCTCGAAGGATCCCAAGAGAGGCTTAGACAGGGCTTGGAAGGGGTGTCAGGATAAGTTGCTGGACGCCATCGGCCCCTTGGCAAAGATCTTGGAGATGGCCTGGGCGGCCAAGGAGACCTCTGTCCCCGTCGATCCCGACCTGCTGGCAGGATGGGCCCAGAGGGCCATCTGTTTCTTGGGCAACGCTAATTGTGCCGTTTCGGCGGAAAGGAGGAAGTCGTTGCTCATGAAAATGGACTCCAATCTCACGGAACTCGCGGATGTGGAACCAGGGCCTCTTGAGGAGGGCCTTTTGTTTGGCGACAAGTTCGTCAAGGATGTATCCAAGTACGTGGGTACCTTTACGGCGTTGGACAAAGCCCAATCGGGCATCAAACGCGCACTGAATCAAGGTGTTTTTCACAGGGCCGGACGAGGCGGGGGTCGCTCATCAGGCCGTGGAGGTCCTCCAGGCCCCCATCGAGGCGACTTCGGAAGGGGCAGAAATGACTTCGATTCCACCAGTGGAGGGACCTTCTACCCCTCCCGCAGAAGGTTCAGCAAGAACAGATACCAATCTGGCAATGGAAGGGGGAACTTCAAGCACCAGCAAAGCTCAGGTGAGACTTACGAATATTTCCCTGCTTCCGTTGGGGGGTCGAACTCAGCATTGTCTGGGGAGGTGGAGAGAACTTACACAAGACGCCTGGGTCTTGCAGACGGTTCAGGGTTTTCATTTGGAGTTTTACTCACATCCTGTTCAGTCGAGCATACCGTCGACTCTCCGTTTTTCCCAACTAGAGGCCAGTTTTATAGACGAAGAGATAGCGGCCTTGCTGCAGAAACACGCGATAGCGCCAAGTGTTCAAGGCCCTCACGGTTTCTGCAGCAATATCTTTGTTATTCAGAAAAAAGGGGGAGGAAACAGACTAGTTTTGAATCTCAGGGACTTCAATCAGTTTCTGACGTACAACCATTTCAAGATGGAGGGCATCCATCTCTTAACGGATCTTCTGCCGGTAGGGGATTGGATGGTCCGGCTGGACCTGAAGGATGCATACCTCTCTATACCGATTTTTCCCCCGCATCGCAGGTTTCTGCGCTTCAGGTGGAGAGACCGTTGGTTCGAATATTTGGTTCTGCCTTTCGGGCTCTCCTCGGCTCCTTGGTGCTTCACCAAGGTGATGAAGCCGGTAGTGGCGTACCTCAGAGAGAGGGGTATTCGACTCATCATATACCTAGACGATATACTGATAGTGGACCAGTGCCAGCAAACTCTTTTGCGGCACCTCCAGCTGACCATGACTATTTTGCAGGATCTGGGTTTTGTGATAAACTCCAAGAAGTCGGTCATGACCCCCTCTCAGGTTATAGATTTCCTAGGGTTCACGGTGGACTCGGTGTTAGCTCAGTTGTCTCTTCCGAAAGAAAAACTGAAGGACCTGAAAAGGGAGATCAGGAAGTTGCTGAACAGCCAGACTGTCTCTCTCAGGGCACTGGCAAGAATGGTAGGGATTCTAGCGTCGTCAGTGCAGGCGATTTTCCCGGGCCCGTTGCATTACAGGGCTCTGCAACAATTGAAGATCAGACATCTTCAGAAAGGTCTGTCGTATTCGGACAACATTCCCCTCACGCAGGAATAGAGGACAGAATTGCAATGGTGGTTGGGACACGTCGACGCTTGGAACGGTCGAGCGATCTTCGGTTGCCTTCCGGAAATCACAATAGACTCCGACGCCAGCCGTTGGGGCTGGGACGCGCGTTGTGGAGACATCTCCACAGGAGGGAGATGGTCCCCGGAAGAGCTTTCACTTCATATCAACTGTCTGGAGCTGCTTGCGGGGTCGTTCGCGGTGAGAACGTTGTCCCCGAAGCAGACATCCTGTTGTATCCTCCTGCGTCTGGACAATATTTCGGCAGTAAGGTACATCAACAAGTTGGGAGGCACGAGGTCGTCCATGCTTGTGCAGATAGCCAAGAACTTTTGGCATTACTGCCTTCGCAACCAGATATCGATCATTGCGGAATATCTCCCGGGTCAGTCCAATCAGGTAGCAGACTGGAACTCGAGGTACCTCAGGGACTTCAGTGACTGGAAGTTGCTCCCGAGGATGTTCGAGTGGTTGGAGGAGATTTGGGGCCCATTCGAGACGGATTTATTTGCGTCGAGACTGACCTTCCAAATCCCTCGCTTCTTCAGTTGGAGGCCGGATCCGTTGGATCAGGCGACGGACGCTTTTCTCCAGGACTGGTCACAGGGGGTGCAATATGCGTTCCCCCCTTCTTGCTGATCCCCAGAGCGATGTCTCAGGTGATCAGGCAGAAAGCGGAAGTGGTCATGGTGACGCCTTGGTGGACGTCACAATCTTGGTTCCCCAAACTGATGCAGTGGAGCTGCGACCTTCCCAGACTCCTCCCGGAGTCGACAATTCTGTTGCTGGGCCCTCATCAAGAGAGGCATCCTATGATATCGGAGGGCAGACTTCGGCTGATGGCCTGGAGGCTTTCAGGCAACAGTGGCAAGTGCCAGGGATTTCGAAGAGGGCTGCAGATTTCATCAAGCAGGCCTGGGCTCCTTCCACGAGGAAGCGATACTCCTCGGCCTGGAAGGGTTGGGTGGATTGGTGCGTGGAACGACATCTGGATCCCGTGGGGGCCGACTTACCCCATGTGCTGAATTTCCTGACGGATAAGGCTTCACAGGGTTTGGCCTATCGGTCGGTCAACAACTTCAGATCTGCCATCTCAGCGGGCCATGTCCAGCTGGATGGTAGGCCAATTGGTATGCACCCTGTCGTGTGCAAATTGTTGAAGGGCATTAGAGTAGAAAATCCCCCTCAACCGAAATATTCAGGTTTGTGGAACGTTACTCGGGTTTTGGACCTATTTGACAAATGGCCAGCGAACCCGCTTCTATCCAGAAAGCAATTGTCGGCCAAGCTAGCCATGTTACTTTGCCTGTCGGCTTGCAGGAGGTCATCGGATGTACGCGCGCTGGACATAACAGGTAGAGTATTTACTCCTGAAGGAGTTTCTTTTCAGATTGTTAGACGCACTAAAACATTATCTACACATGTTTCTCATAATGCATTTCAGGAAAATGAAAAGTTATGTGTTGTGCAATGTCTAAAGACTTATGAGGAATGTACAGCGGCTGTTAGGCCTCAGGGCTGTTCGCAGCTCTTGATAGCCTTACAAAAGCCTTTCAAAGCAGTGGCTGCAGCCACCATTGCCAGATGGCTTCGTTATGTTATGAAAGAAGCAGGCATTGACATCACCATGTTTGGTGCGCATTCTGTGAGGGGTGCCATGGCATCAAAGTCGTTCATGTTGGGTTCCAGCATTCATGATATTATGCGTAGTGCAGATTGGTCGTCAGAATCGACCTTCAAAACGTTTTATTATAAGCCGGTGGGGGATATTACCTCTGTTGTTTTTAATAAGCGTTAAACTAGCATAATCAGAAGCCTCCGGTCCTGACATAGAATCACAAATTTGCTAGCATTCGCGACAAGAATTTGCAATTCTATTAAGGACACGGAGGTGAGGATTATCCCCCCCGGCATTGTATATGTATTTATAAATGCTTGCCCACCCAGATGATACGGTGGTTACGGTCTCATATCCTTTCTTTCAGGTTCTGATAAAAAGAGCGACTGAGACTCAATGAAGGCCAGGATATTTCGCTTGAAGTTGTTGTTCTTCCCGTTGGAAGAGTTATGAAGTTTTCCAAGTTTTCGTTGGAGCTGTTCGCCGAAAGAAAGAGGAAGATGGCGGCAGGCTGAGGCCTCTTATGGACTAAGGGGGCGTGTCTATGTGTGAGACATGATGGGATATGTAGTTTAACGTTATTTTTTTAATGAAAAGCAAGCATTTTCATTGGCTGCTGTGAGCTTCTAGTAAAGATTGAGAAGCATAATCCTCGCCTCTGTGTCCTTAATAGAATTGCAAATTCTTGTCGCGAATGCTAGCAAATTTGTGATTCTCGCTGCAAAGGCAGACCATTTGCTAGTGAAGGCTCTTAGCGGTAGAGTACCGTATCTCCATTGTACATAAAGTTTCCTGGCTAAAATAGGGTAAATATCATCCATGAAGTGCTCAAAGTGATAAGATACTTTAGTCATTAAAAAAGAATCAGTTACAGTGCCGACATGAGGGTTAAACAAAGCAGCAGTAAGTTTGTTATCAGCAAATATCCTAGGGAGAGACTTTTGCGAAACCATTCTACAACTCCTCTCAGGGTCGTACCATAGAGGGGTAGTCCCAGTCTTACGCATTCGTTCTTTATGAACATGAAACAAGGGATTTTAACTGCACTATGATGGGTTAATATTTCTTTAAGTTATAGCCTATATTTTAGCAGCTCTGGGGTTGTCCAGAGCCTGCGCCAGAACCTAAGGGGCTTAAGCGCTAATTCATCATCGATAGGTTTCAGCCCTAGGTCAAACCTCAGAGGGAGGAGTGGGGTACTAGGTGGAAGGCCCAGTAATTGTCTTAAAAATGTATTCTCTGTTTTGACAATTTCAAGCCTGTAAGAATATCCCCATAACTCACCGCTGTACAGGACTGCACCCCTTGCTTGCGTTTTATAAATCTCCAAAGGGGGCCAACGGGGTTGGATGTCGACAAATTGGAGAGCTTGAGGATTCCCCCAGCGAGCTGCGCCAGTATCATTTGTGACTTGATTTGCTGGGGGCTCCATGACAAGTTCTCATTGATGGTAACCCCCAGATATTCAAAAGTCGACACCCTTTCTAATGTGGTTGTGCCTAAGCAATGATTTGGGCGAGTAGTTTCGGGTGGGTTGAAGATCATGAATTTTGTTTTATCGGCATTTATCTCCAAACCCCGGCGTCTGCAAAATTCCTCAAAACCCTCCAATATGCGCTGTATCCCCATAGGAGACTTAGACAGCAGGAGGGTGTCTTCTGCTAACATGATCGCCTGCACCCTACTGCCTGCCAGCCTCGGAGCATCATTGTGATGTACTTCATCTAGGTGGGCGATTACCCCGTTAACATAGAGGCAAATCAGGGTAGGGGCATAACCCCCCTGTCAACGGAGAATCGAGATGATAGCGCCCGTTCTTCCCACACCTGATCTGCGCGAAATTCGCCTCATGTAACCTCATCAGAATAGTTAAAAATTGTGCCCGTATACCCAGTTCAAGGAGCACGGACCATAGTTTTCCCCAGGGAACCAAGTCAAAAGCAGAGCGAAGGTCCACAAACACCATGTAGAGACTGCCACCCTCTATCCTCACCGTTTTCTAGAATAGTAAAACTAGGCGGAAAATTTGATCCATGGTGGAGGTGTTCTTCCTAAACCCCGCTTGGTACAGGCTAAGAATGGCTTGCTCCTCGATCCAGTACTGGAGACGATCTGAAATGAGTCGCGCAAAAAATTTCTGCGGGACGTCAATCAGGCTAATGGGCCTGTATTTGGCTGGGAGCAGAAGAGAGCCCTTCTTAAATATAGGGACAATTTCCGATCCCAGCCAAGTACAGGGAACCGCCATGCCCCTCAGGACTGCGTTGAAAAGTATTTGTAAGTACGGGCCCCAGATCTTCGGTTCGTGTCTGAAGAGGTCTGTCGGGACGGAGTTTGTCAAGGCCCGGGACTTTTCCCACAGCAAGTTTAACAATTGCATTACACACCTCCTCTAAAGTGAACTCTAGTTCATCAGACTGGGGGATCGGCGGCGGAAGTACCAGTGTACTTTCCATACCTTCCTCTGCAGAGTATAGGGCCTGCAAGTTATCTTCCCAGACTTTGGCATCTATATTTGGTTCGATAGCTGATTTCGGTTCCCCGCAACCTGTATTGACTATCGACCAGATTCTCCGTGCATCCCTTGTTTCAAGAGCGACGGTTAGACTGGTCCACTTTTCTTGATCCCATTCTTGCTTTGCGTGCTTAGTTACCTTTTTGTATTGTAGTCTCCTGGCTTGAATTTGGAGTTTGTTACTACTTGACTTTAGGGCCTGGACTAGCTCAGTCTTGGCTTTTCTGCATTCTGCTTTATACCATGAGCTTGCAGGTGTCCTTTTTCTCCTATTAGCCATCTGAGGATTAAATACCTTTACTAAATTGGATACTAGATCCGTGTGGAGAGCCAGCCTTTTAGCATCATAATCGGGAGGCGGGGGTTGAGTGTTTAAGGCATCAACCTCCACAAACAAGGGAACAATTTGTTTGTATACTTTGCGGAGCTCTTCCGGGTTTGCCACAATTTTGTCCCATGTAACTCTGCGTTTATCATTTGATAGTGTGATCCCATCACCCGAGTCCCCCTGGTTTGTCGTGCCATTCTTTTTAGGGTCGGGAAAAAGCAGCTCCAGAATTAGAGCATTATGGTCAAGCTCGACTCTTGTATTTACATTGAAGTCAATGACCTTAGGCCACATCCGCGTCTCGACCATAATATAATCGAGATGTGACTCCTGTCCAGTTTTATTAAATGTGCACTTAGCTGGAGTGTCGGGGGCCTGCGACCATTGCAGGCCCTAATAGAATGATTTAAAGTTAGGGCCGTGATCTGGATTGCTAGGGGAGACCATGTCTTTGGTGATGGGGACTGACTCGGTGGTATTGCCCAGTACTCGTCCTCCGTCAGTAAGATGCCATCCTTCATCCCAGGTAGGGGCTCGAAGTGGCAGTTCAAGTCACCCCCTACCAGGAGATGGATATCACTAGAAAGGGTATGCAAAAAATGCAACAGCTCCTCAATCTTTCTTGATTCGCTGGCTACAGTTACAGTTCGCGAATAAACATTAACAAGGGCAAGCTTGAAAGCATTTAGCCAAACAAGAACTACACACTGGACATCCTCCGAATAGCTAGCTACATGCTCTAAGCAGTGATGTTATGGGATAAAAACCAAGGAAAACTAACCAGAGGGTATTTGGACAAAATATTGGAAAATAATATTGCGATTCAAAAATATTGTGTCAAGAATATTGGGTCATCGAAAATATTGTCGACAGAAATATCAAAGGTGAAAAATATTGTTTTTAGTGTTGTTATCATTGTTGTAATAAATATTGATGTAGAAAATATCATTGTATGTAATATCGGTTGTAAGTGCTAATTAGCGTATAATTTATTGTAACATGTTGGATTTATATGTTTATTTTGATTTATTTGTGTTTTCAGTAATATTTATTTTAGTTATGAAATTGCTGACATGTACATTTTCAGTTGTATTAATGCATATAATAATTATAACTTTTTTCTTTTAGCAGTGGGATATTGGGTTTTAGGGGTAAGGGTAGGGAGATGTAAAAATATATATTTAAAAAAAAAATGTAAGTTAATAATTTTACAAATATGAAAAGTTATTATTTATAATTTTGTAATTTATTGTGTTATTTTAAAACATTTTAATTTAATATTAATGAAGATATATATTAATGGTATTAAATAAACAAAAAAAGGTATACAATTTAAAAATATGTAACAACATTTGTAAAAAAGTTAAATATTTTTAAATATGTTATGTTAAATGTTTAAATGTAATATATTTTGTAAAATTTTTCGCAAGCCATTAACATTCCAGGATAGGAACTGCAACCCCATCATTCCCTTTTTCCTCTTCGTGTTCCCCACCACCAGTAGAAGCATCCTCTCTTATGTACTCAATATGCCATTTGTTACCCTGTCTTGCACTATTCATGGGGCGCTTAAAGCAGTTAAGGATCGGAATGTTAGAAATGAGGACCGGCATACAAGGACTTTTTAGCTTTTTCCCACCCCCCCCCCCCCCTCCCCCCACACCTTGGAAACCCCCCCTACTTACGCTGACCAGATGGATAGCCAGCTTTACGTCTATGAACAGACCCTCGCCTCTTGCCCTGCCAACACTATATCTACTTAAGATAAGGCTGTACACAGGCATTTTGATTGAATATTTGTTAAGCAGGCGTTGGTTTAACAGGATGGAGTACCCCACCACCTTCCCCATTTGTGACAGAATTCAAGACCTCGTATAGCCAGCATATAAGCATAAACAGGTTATTTTATTAATATGTTGTTTTATATTCCTTTTTTTCTTGATTCTTATTTATATTTTATTTTTTATTTATTATTTATCTTTTTTATTCAAGTTTTATGTCATCCTTTTTTTTTATACTAAAGTACGCTGCTCTCTTTTTTTTAAACTTTTAATTATGACCTTTTCCAAGTCCTCTATGTGGGTGTTTAACCTAGCAGTATAAGGACCTTAGTGACTCCCCCTTGAGTGGTCACTGATGGATGCTAGCAACTCGTCAGCTTCTAAAGGGGAACGGATGTTGTGCATTTCATTATTATACATTACCCTTAAGAAGGCAGGAAATCTCATCTGTACAGTAGCCCCTAAGGCCCTAAAATTCTTAATTTTCTGGCCTAGCTCCCACTGTCTGTCTAGTGTAACTTTTGACAGGTCTGAGTGGACTTCAAAGGAAAAATAAGGGGTCTTTAGCGACTTTGCTTTTAGTGCGAGATTCAAATTTTTTTCTTTTATAGCATAAGTGAGAAAGTTCACCAAGATCTTCCTCGGTTTCACTCTCCCTGGGATAAGACGGAAAGGGACTCTGTGGATCCTCTGAATGTCTTTCTCCAGATCCTCTGTTGTTTCTTCCAGGTTGAGGGCATTCTTCAGTAATGACACCACGTATGCCTTGATGTCACCCCCCTCTTTCCCCTCTGGGATCTTTAAGAGTCTAAGGTTATTCCTTTGTGAGTAATTTTCCAAGGACTCGACCCTGTCCTTCATTTCATCCCCGCCTCTCCGAAGGCCTTGAATTTTGGTCTCTGCAGACTCCAAGCTAGCTTTTAACTCTTCCACTGACCCTTCCAGGCTCTCTGTTCTCTCAAAAAGGCCGTCCACTTTTTTTTCCAGGGTCTCACATGACGTCCTAATCTCGGTTTGATTCATCTTAGATTCAGCAAAGCCACTTTTGATCTCATCCCTCATAGCCGTTAGAAGTGCCTCTACCGAATTGCCCCCACTTTCTATGCTAATGGTGGGACCGACAGAGATGGGTGCCCCAGGATCTACTACTGTTGCTGACTTGAGCACCACATCAGTGCTGGCTGAGGTGAGGGACTCTCCCTCCTGCGTGTTAGTGTTAGTGGCACTCATGTTCCTTTCACGATTCTCCCCAATCACCTCTATGTTATGCCGCATGTCAATGACTTGGGGCAAACCTTTAAAATAAGAACGCAATGATGGCGTAATCCGTGTCGCACTCTTGCATGCCCCTTTGGATTTGCTTTCTCTTAGCTGGGTTCCTGAGCTGACGCTGGTGTTTATTGTAAGGTTGGCAGAGCGCTCACTTATGTTGGACCTTTGAATTTTACCCACGGAAGCCACAGCCCCAGCCCCTGCCTCACTCTCTGGCTCACCTTCCCTCTCCGAGCCTAGTTCGTGCTCAGGACCGTGCTCAGGTGTATGCTCAGGTGTACGCTTTGAAGTTAAAGCAGATATGCCTCCTTTGGTGCTTTTCCCTCGTCTTTTTCCTTTTCCCCCACGCCTGCCAATAATACTGCAATCTTTTTTGGGACAACTGAGGGGTTTGTCCCCTCCCTGGGCCCTCGTCTTACTTTCAGAAGTGTTGTCCCCTGGCGCTGGGGGAGATCCGCGGGCTGCCGTTGCTGTGGTCCTACGCTCCTTCTCGTTTAATACTCCTGGTACAATCTCCGGCTCGCTCTCACCTCTGGAAGCGTTAATACTCCCACTAAGGAGTATGCGCGCTGCCGCCCTGCGTCCCTGTCGAAGCTCCACGGCGGCTTTCCTTCACCGCAGAAGAGAGGCGGGGGCGGTGTCAGGCACGGGCTCGGGCTCACACACATCGGCGCTGGGCTGATCCTGGCAGAAGTGAGCTGTCTCTCATATGCTGCCTCGGGATGTGGAGTGCCGAGTTACAGATGCGACCGGGAAAGGAAACAAAACAGGAGCTCTCCGGGAATAAGATTACGGTAAGGTAAACATGCAAAAATGCCGGTGAAAAGCCGTTGCTACTCCCGGGTAGAGGAGAGGTCTGCTACAGACGTGCGCACCGCCCTAACCAGCGGCCGCCATGTTTTCCTCCGGCCCCCTCCTGAGACATGGAATGAAGCAACTATCGTTTTGATACCCAAACCTGGTAAGGACCCGACTGATTGCGGTTCTTATCGGCCTTTCTCTCTCCTAAACAATGATTACAAGATCTTCGCTGCAATATTGTCGGCACGGCTTGGGAGGGAGATAGGCTCAATTATCCATCAAGACCAGAAGGCATTTATAAGGGGGCGCCAGTTGGCTGAACCTACGCAGGATTTGGTAGGTGCAATAGATATTGCTTCAGCTTTTGGTCTCCCCCTGGCTACCTTAACGTTGGATACAACCAAAGCATTTGATAGGGTCAACTGGCCCTATCTGGCTGCAGTGATGAGGAAATTTAAGTTTGGAAATAAGTTTTGCCGAGCCACCAACCTTCTATATCGGGACCCTAGAGCCAGACTGTTGGTCACTGGTGCCCTCACTGAACCCTTCCAAATTATGAGAGGTACTAAGCTGGGCTGCCCGCTCTCCCCGCTCCTATTCAATATATATATTGAACCCTTCGTGCAAACATTGAGAGAAGATCAAAACATCCCCCCATTTGAATTCAGAGGTTGGGAAAAGCGGGTAGGACTCTATGTGGATGATATCCTGGTCTATACAACTGATCCAGTTAGAGCCTTACCTGTAGTACTAAAAAGGACGGAGGAATTTGGGAGTATCTCGGGGTATGAAACCAATGTGGAAAAAACCGAGATCATGACCTGGAACATTGATAATCCACAGCTTGTAGCGACTCCATCCATGCGCTACCTGGGAATTAAAATCACTCAGGACATCAATACCCTGGCACAGACTAACCTGGACAGGGTTTTTAGAGAATGTAGGGCACTGTTAAAATCTTGGTCTTTTCTCCCTCTGACGATTCTCGGGAGAATAAGCCTGGTGAAAATGTCCATTCTTCCCAAGTTTACTTTTCTTTTCAACTCCATCCTAGTAGCTTTCGACTCCAAACAACTGTATAAATGTCAGCAGGAAATCAATTCCTTTATTTGGTGCTACAAGTCAACTAGGCTGGCATGGAAGAAATTAAGGAGGAGGAGGGAAAAGGGAGGACTCGCTCTGCCAGATCTAGAATATTATGCTTGGGCATTTTTGTTGTCTCATTCAAGGATGCTGTTGAAAACTCCACCAGGCTCCGCAAAAGGGATCATGTTTAAGGCTAGTTATCTGGGGAGAAATTGCAGTTTGAAGGGTTTTTATTTAAATTCGGAGATCAGAGATACTTCAAGAAGGTGAGGTTGGAGACTTTACAATCCTTGGCGAAGGCTTGGGCACAAATCAAAAGAAGAGTAGGGTTAGCTTACTACTCAGCTCTTGCCCCAATCTGGGACTCCCCAGTGCTTCCGATGTGCTTAAAGGATAGGCTCGCAGTGCCCATAAAGGAGGCAGGAATCCTAACATGGGGGGAGTTGCTAGTAGAAGGACCACTGGTTAATTGGGAAGATTTATACGGGAGGGTAGGTCCAGCCTTATCCAAATTCAAATATATACAACTTGTCAGCTGGTCCAGGGAGCTGATTAGGAAAAAGGCCCCAGTGGAAGGAGTAGCTTTTTGGAACAACAACTGGTAGAGAGGCAAGTGGGGGGGTAAAGAAGTAGCCTTTTGGTACTGGTCTATTTAAGAGGAGGTAGACGGGGAGCTCACTCTCCCGGACGAACTGTGGGGAGAGGTCCTGGGTGTCCAGTGTGAGGAGATATGGACAAGATCGTTCACTCTCTTGTTTAAAACAGTTAAGCCTGCTTGATTAAGGCGCAACCATTTGTTTACGTTACATCGTGCATATCTCTTCCCCCTTAGTTTATCCAAATTTCAATCAGGGAAGTGTTGTAACAAGTGTCTGGCTTGGACAAAAACATTACCAGGCCTGCAAGGTCCTTCTTGTTCTATGCTATTCTCCTCGCAAGACGGCAGATCTGCACATTTTGGGTTGAATGGAACGCACCGTCACATGCAGGTTGGCTTATGTCTCTGTATGAAACCTCAAAGTTGGATTTGGCCAGGTCCTGTAGCAAGCGAAACCTCACCCTTTGGAACGTGTTGGTCCAGTGGAGTTAGATCGATCGTCAGGTCCGCAGGGTTTTTTTTGTTTCCCCCGGGTCCAATGATTAAGCTGACATACTCCTCGAACCTGTTTGTGGCTTCGCCCAACAAAGAGAACAAACTGGGTCAAACAGGCTGAAAGACGCCTTGATGGAGTTAAGATTCCTGAAAGCTTCTCCCGCCAATTTGGTACCTTTGTTTTGGCTTGAGAGAGGATCAGGTTTATTGCCCTGTGCCAAATGAGGACAAAAAAAACATGTTTCTTTTTTATTATAAAAAATTCAACTTATATTTCAAATCTATTGTATGTTGTATATTTTCAACATTTATTTTTCGTTGTTTAGCAGATGTTTAAGATTTGGTAACTTTGTTATATAAATGTTTTCAACATTATTTTAACATACCATTGTTCAGTACATATTTTAAACAATTGTATATTACTTAATTCATAATTTACAATTTGTTTTACACATTGCAACAATTATTTTACATATTTTCAATGTTTAAGTTTTGTTAAATGTTTTTATATGTTTATTCAACATTTTTGCAATATTTCCCATTCATTTCTATGTGGAGATAGTCTTTTATTTTAGCAGCCATATTTTGTACTTCTATTTTGCAGCCTATTTGTTTTATTTTTAGTCTGTTTTCTCTGACCCAGGTTGGGGTAAGGTGTTGCTGCTCATGAGAGCAGGTAAGCCCTTTTTACAAGTTGGTTAAGGATTTTGAGGTTAGAGGGTATATATGGGGCAAGTCTGCAAGTTAGTTGTAGTAATGTTTGTGTTTTTTTGTAGATGTATTATTGTTACAGTTTTTCACTAGGTTTTTTTGCTTTTCCTACACTATTTTAGTAATGAATCTCTATATTATGTTACCTTGTGTCATGTTAGCTATATTTAGATGATTAGCATTTATGCATATGTATTTTTGGAAATGTAATGTGTGTTTTTTCATTTACTTTACAGGTTTCTGTCTATGAGCGTGTCATGTAGGCCCTGAGAGTTTGCATTGTTTTTTTAAGGGAAATCATTTTTGTTTTTTAATAAACCAATGCTTCTTACTTTGATATCCTTATTTCATGTTTCCTGGAGGGTTTATTTTTTTCAGCCACTTTTTCAGGATTTATGTGGTTCTTACATACTTTGGATTGCTTCAATGGATTTCTATTGTGTCATTCTATTTTTAGCATTTTTGTGGGGATTTTTGACAATAATATTTCTATTTTTGTTTGACTTTTTTTTAGGTGGATACTGAAAAAGATAATAAAAAAAGTTTGTTGCATGTTTGTAACCAATAATATAAATAATTACATTTTTCTGTTTAATAAAGACACTTGACACATTTTTCTTACTTTACTCATGTTTCCAAAGTTTATTTATTGCATATTTTTACATTGTAATCCTATACGCTTCAAGTTAAAAATAAACCTTTATATAAAGTTCGGCAACTACAACATTTTTCTTTTACTTTTTATTAATAAAAAATTAACATTTTATTTCAATACCAATGTAAGTTGCATATTTTCAACTTTTATTCTCCATTGTTTAACAGATTTTTAAGAATGTATTGCTTTTTTATATAATTTTTTTCAACAATATTTTAACATACCATTGTTCAGTATGTATTAAATAATTGTATATTATTTAATTTATACTTTATTTTTTTTACATATTATCACAACATGTTTTCCATTTTTAATAACTTTTGTAATTTTTTCATACATTTAGTCAACATGTTTGCAATATTTCCCATTCATTTCTATGGGGGAGATAGTCTTTTATTTTAATTTCATTTAGCAACCATATTGTTTACCGCTACCTTCTATTTTGTAGTCTAATTGAGCTATTTTTAGTCTATTTTCTCAGAACTAGGTTGTGGTAAGGTACAGCTGCTCACCAGAGCAGGTAAGTCCTTTTTTTACAGATTTTTAAGGGTTTTGAGATTAAAGGGAATCTAGGGGTAAGTCTACAAATTAATTATAGTGTTATTTGTGGGTTTTCTGTATATTTAGATGCCAAATCAAATCAAATAAAAAATCCTTTATTCGGTTTCCAGATTCAAAGAAAACAATAAAAGTTCATAGAAATACAAGGATAACAATGTAAATATAAAACATCACGATAAAAAATATTAAAACGATATATGATACAATAACATTTCCAGTTGGTCAATTTTCTTGGGGTGAGACTAAATTAATTAAGTAAATAAAAGGTCAGAGTGGACTTTAGCAAAGATTTGCTCTATGCCTAACACAAAATTTTAGAAAACAGGCAACATTTTTTGTGCATAACTCATATTCCAAAAACTGGAGGACTAAGAAAGCAGGGCGGCAAGTATGTAAACCCAACATTTTTAAGATTGGCATTATCCAAATTTTTCTAGGCTCAGTATAAATTCTACAAAATAGTACAATATGTATCAAAGGCTGGGGGAAACATCAATACAAGGACATACCAGAAGGTTCTTAGACCAGTCATTAATATAAGGAAATGACACCAGTCGATGAAAAACATTGAGCCTAAAACGGGTCAATAACAATTTCTCAAAGTTGCTTATCTTAAACGTTAAGTAAGGCTGCATGCGGAAGGTAGTCTGGATGGTTAAAATATGCTGCACTGAGCTTTTTCCAACCTCTGTGTTTAGTCTTAGCTCTTTTAAATGGGTCATACAAATCTTTTTTAAAGAGCTTCTTGACACTTCAGAGATAGTTAATGGAGACAAATAATATTTATCCAAGCCCAGGTCATAAAGAAAGTTTTTTACATAGACAAGCCAGCTAATTGTGTGCCTATTTTCTAACAAAAGACAATCACGGAGAAGGTTTCGAGATAATTCCCTTTTAGGGGACGTCCAAACCCGGTGCCATAAAAGAATTGGTTGGAGTTCGATGGTATCTGAAATATATACCATACCCAATTCTAAATGGCAACAATAGGACAAGGAACTCTGCGGTAGTGCTAGCAAATATCTCAGAAAGCTATTCTCAATTTTCTGAAGAGCATCCACCTTCCCATGACCCCAAACCCCTGTTCCGTAACAAGCTACGCTTATACATTTGGCTTGGAATTTTTGAATCATTTCAGGATCTGACCTTTTGCCCAACATTTTCGGGGTGGTCGTCGCCCTAAGGAACAATAATTTCCTTGCCTCAACCGCCTGTTTCCATGAGGCCTTATTATCTAATATAATCCCCAAGTATGGATATGTGTTTGTTCTTTCCAGCTTTATATTATCAATAAAAATGTCCATTATTTTCTTGGATCCCGTGCCTGAGTACATTGCAAATGTTTTTTTAATATTAATTTTTAGATCCTGCCCATTCATAAATTTTCGGTATCTTTCTACACTGCATTGGAGCTCCAAAGGCGTTCTAGCAAGGATCACGGCGCCATTGGCGTAAATAAGAGCCGGTATTGGCCGGGATCCAATGCAGGGCAAGTCCCGGACCCCCTCCAGCATAGCTTTTTCCAACCCATTGTATAAAGGGTAAAAAGGAAGGGAGCCAGGACACAGCCCTGCCTGACCCCCCTCTCTAATCCAAATGACGCAGTGAGTTCACCATTGAGCCCATACCTCACTCTTGCCATTGCCTCGGGATAAAGTTCACAAAGAACATTAAATAACAGCAAGTCAATTCCCATTTCCAAGAGGATCGCCCAAAGTTTAAAATGGCTCACACAGTCGAAGGCGGCTGTTAGATCAACGTAGGCCATTTACAATTGTCCTCCTTTTGCACCAACGTATTTCCCCATTATGAGGGACAAATTAAATGCTTGTTCCACTGTTCCTAATCCCTCTCTGAACCCATACTGTAGGTCAGAAACTATGTTGCCATTTTTTGTCCAGGATTGGAGTCTTTCCAAAAAGATTTGACCCGCCACCTTACCAAGGGAGATAGGATGGTAAGATGAAGGATTATGGCGATCACCTTTTTTGAAGATGGGGACAAAAATTGAGGCTGACCATGAATCAATTAACCCTACGGCACAAGCAGCTTCAAGTACTTTGGTCAGGATTGGGGACCATAATTCCAAATTGTATTTAAAGAGATTGACCAGGACCCCATCCGGGCCTGGTGCTTTCCCACCCTTACTGGCTAATAAAGCATCTTCGACATCCTGTAGTGTAAACATAAGAGGAATTGGAAAAGCTACTAGTGGTAGACATGATACCCGCCCTTCAGATTCAAATGAGTCGGTACGATCACTTGAGTCTAGACCAAAGATCTCATTATAATGCTTAATCCATGCAGTACCGTCAGCAGTGACGTCTATCTTGGAATGTTGACTTTCACCCAGTAGAAAAGGAGTTTTGACAACTTTCCAAAAGTTGGCACTATCGTTCATGGTACAGCTTTTGTGCAGTTGGTCCCATAGATCGTCTTTTAATTCCACTTTACGGGACTTTAGTGCCTTATTATAGATCTTTCTAAGTTTATTAATTTCTTCCTTGTCCCTGGGTGAGTTATGGAGTGCAGTTTTCAGGCTGGAATAGGCTTTTGTACATGCTTTGTTAAACCACCCCCTCACTATATGCCCTTTAGCTCCCATTTTCTGGAATAGGGCTTGTTGAGCTATTTTGGTGATACTAATATAGCTAGCCAATATCTCATTATGAATAGTGCCAGGTTTTAAACATTTTTCTATCAATGGCAGCGCTTTCCTCACTATTTTAGATGTTATTACGGCTGGGTCGATTTTCACCCATTTTAGGGAGAAACCGTTTAATCTGTCCAAGTTTAACAGCTGTTGCCCCAGATTACTTATTGAGGTAGGCTTTGCATGTTTAATAGGCATAAATATTGAAATAGTGTTTGGGAAGTGGTCACTTACCGCATTAATAACAGTTGCAAAGCCGTGAACACTATATAGCATACTGCTAGCTACCAAGATATAATCAATAACACTGGAAAAGCCCCTGCCATTATATGTAGCATAAAATGGAACTAGCGGGGCCGGCAATTTGTTTGCAAACCCCAACTCCAGGGCAAACATGATTTTATTCATGCAGCTGCCAATGATTTAGTGAAGGTAATGGGTTAATGCAATATTGTGCTCGTCCAGGATTCCACAATTTTTGTTGTTTTTATTTTTACAGAGCGGTAAGTTAAAATCTCCACCCCAAATTAATTTAAAATCCTCTTTAGGATACTTATTTCTTAAATCCTGTAAAGAAGAAAAAATATCATTCAGGACTGTTATAAGTTCCGCCTGCTGTAAATTATTATAAAAGTTAACCAAGAAATAGTTAGCCACTTTACTTATTTTCAGATTCAAAATGTGAAAATTGGTTTCTAATCTTAACGGAACTATTTTGTCAACTTCTAAGGTATTTGAGATGAACGTTGTCAACCCACCTTTTGGCCTACCCGAAATTGACGGAAGAGCATGCGAAGAGTAAGTTTTGTACCCCTCAAAGTGTATTTCTGTTGTTGCCCATGTTTCCTGAAGACATAGAATGTTGTGTTTACTCGCTAAGACTAACCAGGCATCATTTGTCAGCTTGGGTCGGAGGCCTGCCATGTTCCAAAAGAAAATATTGAATTTGGATGTTCCTGATTTACAGGGAAGTTTTGGAACTTTGGTGGATAATTTTTCTTTTTCTGTGTGAACCATTGTTAAAACTGTGGTGAATTAGGCATTCAAATTAAATACGACACTAGAGCCACACGTCTATCCTGAAGTCTATCCTGAGCCGTGAAGGCATACTTTGCTAGGAGAAGGAAAAAGAACACCTACCGTTTGTTCCCGGAGTTCCGGTGTGCAGCGGATCCTGAGAACTGTCCCCGTCTGCTTCGCGGCCTACGCGGTGATGGGACCGGGGCGTTGCCTCGGCGGGGCCTCCGGCCGCGGCGCTAGCATCAACGGCCATTGCTGTCGATAAGGGGCCTGCCGGTGGGTGCCATTGACGTGAAAGACCGCTTATGGCGGCGAAGACCCGGTCCGCTTGGCGGCGACCTTGGGGAGCAGTGGGGTGGCACTGTGTCGGAGGGGGCGCTTGACTTCTGCCCCCCTCCCCAAACTTTGTTGACCGGGCATAACCAAGGTCTGCCCCCGATATTACCGGGCGACTCCCGGGACCCGGCCGGGACTTTAGCCTTTTGGTGGCTTCCTTTCTGGGGCCTGCCCCACAGTTTGTTTGCCCTGGAGACGCATCCCGTGGCGCCCCCGTGGTGAGGCCTGGTCCCTGAGTGTGGAAGAGGGACGGGGCCTGCTGGATCAAGATGGCGGCTGGTGCCCTCCATTACGACCTGAGTCCAAGTCGTACGGCTGATGTACGGATGGGGCCGGGAGGCTCGCAACACACAAAGGAGGTCATTTCCATAAACGTGATGGCTGCCTAAACAGTTTTGCACGAGACTATGCTTTGCCTTGCTTGAGACTTGGGCGGAAGAATGGACGCCATTGTTGTTTCACCGTCCTTGGCGGCCACGCCCCGATTCCACGGGACTGCCGGTGAACTTGCTGCTGAGCCCATAGAGGAAGTTTCAGTTCCGCGGGGGCACCGGGGGCCGCTTGAGGATTGGGCTCCTGTGCCCGAGCGGGCCGACTTGATTGCTCATCTGGATGTCTCCTTGGGACATTTGACCAGCTGGCAGCTGGGGGTGGAGTGCTGTTTCTCCTCTTGGATTGGCCTGGTCGTGTTGCAGCGGTGGCTGGACTGTGTGACTTTCCTCTCCTTGATGGCGTGGTTGTTTGCGAGCTTCGGGAGGCTCCTGGGACCGGCGTTGATATTGTCGGATCTTTGCTGTTTATACCTTGATGGGCTTGGATTGTTGTACTCTTCCATGGCTGCACCCCAGCCGGACTCGCTCATACTGTTTGGACCCTCAGGATTGTGCTCTAAATTGATTACCGAGAGAATTTCTAGCGGGGCCAATGCCAGACAGGGTCAGGGATGATGTGTTAAGGGTCAATTGGTAATATTATTGACAGACGGCGCAGTGGATAGGTTAAATCGATATCTCATCGCGCTTATGCTCGGGGTTTGTTATTCTCCAGTACAGTATTATTTCCATCCTGTGATTTCCGTTGTGAAGGGGTGAAGGGCGGGGCTGGGCGGCATGATAAGGGTCCTCCTCCGCTTGCTTTCTTTCTCTATCTTTCTATATTTCGGGTCTCTATTAGGGCGACAGGCACGCTGCTGGGGGGGTAGGCCATGGCCTTCTGCGGGTGTGCAGGGTGGGGGTTGTGGGGTGGGGTTTTGATTGATATTTGTTTCTATGGCCCTTTAGTCTTTTTTCCTTTTCAGTGTCGTCGTCACTCATGCTCTTTGCGATCTGTTTGGTGTTGAGGGGCGGGGGTTAGACTTGTTACCCGATGGGGCTGTGCCTACCTTTCTCCTGTTTTGTATATCTTTCCCCCCCCGATGACTCCTTCATATCACTACTGTTTGCAGATATCCTGTTTTGCGCATTATTGGGGGTCTGAGTACGATTGTGCGACGCTTCTTTAGTTTCCTATTTGAAAAATGAACCTCTCGAATCCTGATTTTCAACTGTTGTGTATGATTGCAAGCTCCGTACTGTTATTTTCTTATCCCGGTTCTCGAACTGCTATAATTACGTATAGTGCTGGCTTTACTCCAGCTATGTTTAGCGGCCGTCCGGGATGGTTGTAGGCCCATACCTGTAACTGCATGTACTACAAAAAAAGGTTAAAAAAAAAAAATACGACACTAGAGCTGCGTATGTAAATATCATGATGTACATTTTTGTTTGTAAATACTGACCTTGTCTCTCTCCTAATATTAGTGTAAATAGTTTTGTGATTTCAATAGTGATGAAATGCGACCACTGTATAAATGTGTAAAATATATTTATTCATGTATTCTTTTTCTGTATTTCTTCTCTAGTGTATATTGTTGTCTATGTATGTGAGAAAGACGGTCACCTGATGAAGGCAGATTGCCGAAACGCGCGTAGTAAAAAAACACTGCTTTGCCTACTTTAAAAGAACATTGACCGATTTTATTGTGATTTTTTTGGATTATATGTCATGTGTATAATTATGTGTCTATTATGTATGTATTTTGTAAGATTAACATTTGGATGATGAACTAAAAAAATGAAAAAAATCTAAAAATGTCCATAAGAGCAATTTGAAACAAAATAATAAGATGAAATAAAAATGCTTTTTATATACAACTAAACTCTGCTTATATATATGAATTTGTAGTCGCAACTGTTTTTGAGACAAGTACACGCCAACAGGTCTCCCTACCAGAGAGGGAACTCCCACCCATATTTGTTGTACCCTGGCCTCTCAGGCCAATGGCTGCCACCCCTCCCTGAGTACAATTACTGGAAATGAGATCCTCAATGGTAGTGAGTCTGGATGATAGTTGATCCAGCCTAACTCTCAAGTACTGATCTAATCTCTCAACCAAGATAGATAAGTTCTTGATATCACTATGGACATCATTTTTGTTGTTTAATGTGGTCTTACCCTTAGTGTGACTTTTACTGCCCCCCCCCCCCCGTTTTCTCCCTTGTGGGGTCTTTTTCGCTAATTTGGGGACCTTATGAGGTGGTTGAGCAATTAAAGGAGGTCTTTTGGTGGTATGAATCTCCACAGGGCAGGGATTTTTAAGCCTTTTTTGTGGTGGTTGCGTAGGGGAGTCATTATCAACGGATAGAATCTCCTCTGAACTAGGCTGAATGGAGCCGTTAGAAGTGGGTCCATTTGGAGTACCCTGACCCAGTGGAAGGGGATCGTCTGATAGTACTATACCTGAGCTCAGCCTAGAAGAACCTGATGCTATTGATTCTTCTACGGGTGAAATCTACTTGTCAAGAACCCCTACCGCCCCGTCAGATAGTTCAGCAAAGTCTGCTGGGAATCAACCACAACTCTAATAGCTAAGGGGCGTTTCGGACTAGGTAACTTCCTTTTACCCATTGCGCTTGGTAAGTCTGGTCTTCTTAGGGGTTACGACAGGAAGAACACAATAAGAAAAAAGGAAATTAACTCACAGCCGATCTGATCCTTAATCAATCTGACCTCTACTACATAGTGATTATTTGCAGATGTTAAACAGCCAAGATAGGATCATTAATGTGACAGTAATTAAACACAAACCAAAAGGGTGGGCCAAGCCCAGCCTCAAACGGACGGGCAAGGACGGGCCCGCCCTTGGCACGGGCTTTGCCAGGGCGAGCCCGCGTGCGTCCCGCGCCGCGGAGGCCTGCACCAGAATTTGTAGCCCCAGAGTCAATAGGGGCTGTCCCTCGTCTCTCGCAAGACTGCGCTGCCCCCTGGGAGCTGGAGTTCGGGCAGTGCGCGGTCCGCAATCTTTGCGAGGGCAGCACTGGTGGACAGCAAGTTCAGGCAGTGAAGGGCTCGTGGGCTCCCCTGAAAGGCAGCGACCATGCGGGACAGAGGTAATCAAGCAATGTCCAAATGCGCAGAAAAGTTCTCCCGCGGCAGCCCGCACCAGAATTTGTAGGCCCGGAGTCAATAGGGGCTGCCCCTCGCCTCTTGCGAGACCGCGCTGCCCCTGGGAGCTGGAGTTCGGGTAGCGCACGGTCTGCGACCTTTGCGAGGGCAGCACTGGTGGACAGCAAGTTCGGGCGGTGAAGGGCTCGTGGCCTCCCCTGAAAGGCGGCGACCATGCGGGACAGAGGTAGGCAAGCGATATCCAAATGCGCAGAAAAGTTCTTTATTAATGTTACTGTTTTTCACTAGTTTGTTGTTTTGGCTTTTAACACACTATTTTAGTAATGTATTGCTATATTATGTTAAATTCTGTTATGTTAGCTATATTTTGAAGTTTAGCACTTATGTATATGTATTTTTAGAAAGCTAATGCGTTTTGTGGGTGGCTTTTTCTTTTACTTTACAGGTTTTTTGTCTATAAGCGTGTCCTATGGGCACATTGAGTTTACGTTGTTTTATTAAGGAAATCATTTTAGTTTTTTAATAAACCAATGCTTTTCACTTTGATTTCCTTATTTCGGGCTTCCTGGAGTATTTCTGTTTTTTCAACAACTTTTTCAGATTTATATGACACCTACATACTTTGGATTTCTTCAAGGGATTTCTATTGCCGTTGTTTTATTTTTTGCATTATTTCAGGTGTTTTTCTACCATATTTTTCCTATTTTTTACTTCAATATAGAGAAACATAATTTACCACGTTTTGCCACAAGTGCCGGACACCCGTGCCTTATTCACTCACTTTTAGGCACAAGGCGCCCTGCTACGATACATGTGGTTTAACAATTTGCGTGTTTTAAACAACATGTGTTCTTTCTGTTTGTCCTGTCCTTCCTTTTCCTTACAGGTACGAACTGAGAGGAAACACCTCTCACACATAGAGCACCTTAGCGTGTGCCACGCATTCAGGGTACTGAATCATATATATCCCTGTAAATACACCCACACATAAAAGGTCCTGATGAAAGCCAGTTTAAATAGAAACCCTGGCTGAAACTAGTCGACCACACTGGACGTAGGAGACCATAAGTCTACCCCTACACATCCTTAGCTTTTGTTTTTATTTTCTGCCTGGGGCCTACCAATAAACTTACTGCTTTGGGACCCCAAGGACAGCATTTTAAACCTCACGCAGCACATCAGCACAGCACACTCACGTTCATAAAACCCACTCCGCAGTAGCCTGGCGTCACAGCACACCTGAGGTGCACTCGGTGCCTCGGTGGGGCCCTATGATGAAGCATGCCACCAACTAGGCTGGTGGGTGAGGGCCTTTCTAACAAACCAAATAGTTTCCCATACTAAACACATAGTACGCAAACACTACCCTAATAGCTAGTTCTTGTTGGTTACTCATTTAACCCCAGGGGAAACGAACTAGCTGTTCTAGTTCCTCTCTCTCTTTTTGATTGCAAGATTTCTCGGCAGCGTACAGCTGTGAGAGACTCTAACAACAATGGCAGAGAACCCAGGCCTTACCTTTTCTGAGAATGAGATCAGTGAGCTCTTAGCTAATCCTCCCTTCTCACTGGACATCAACATCTCCCAGACCATAGCCCAAACCACCGACTGAGACACACTCACAGAGAAGAAACGCAATAGGATACGCACCATCCTGCACGGTGTAATCTTAACTCAATACTTACGTACCAACACCGCACCAAGGGGACTACTTGTTACCAACACACCCAGGATCTTTCTGGATGATCCCACTTTCAGAAGGGACAGGGCCCAGATAGCATGGCACTGTACTAGGGACTGGTTGGTGCTAATAATTAAAACCGCCAAAAGACTCTCGGATGCCATGATCATTGACATACAGGCCACCGAGTCACATTTCAAGATCACTTCCTTTAAAAAAAAGCTGGAGGAATCCAACAAAGAATTGGCCGAATACAAAGAATACCTAACACAAGCCAAAATGGCCAAAGATCTTAAAAAATTCAGCTATGCAAAAGTCTATCCCTTCTCAGTAGAAGACTGTTGTGGCCCCAACAACACAGGACAGATCTTCTGACACCTCAGGGGACAACACCTTGTTATCTAGCGACTCTAGTTCTGGCTCTTCAAGACAACAAAGGAACAGAGGTCGGGGACGACGCTGGCAACAACCATGTGATGCACAACAACACACAAACCAGAACTTTGGACCACCACCCTACAGCCACCCCCCTCAGAACCCCTACTTTGGCTGGCCACCTATGTATCATCAGGTGCCACAGAACTTCTTAGGACAACAATACCGACCGCCTTTTTTAGGACAGGGCAGACGATCGAGAGGCCGCAGGAGGAACACACAACAGGTACACTGGGCAGAAGAGGACGGACCAGTAAGTGCCAACACCAGAAACAAAACCAAGGAAACACTCCCGGGAACCAGCAGGAACCACTAACGACTGAGCCACCAGCACCATAATTGGTCTTCAATCTCTCATCTTCCCCACTAACGGCAATGGAAGAGCAAGTCCTTAACAAAGGCCTCTCCTTTGTCCCCACCAAACGCATGGACAAGTTCAGTCTCCACATGGAGCTGGCCGATTTCTTCCGAAAGTTAAAATGAAAAGCTTTCTTCGAAAAACCACAAGATACAAGTGAAACAGGACAAGCAAATGAAACAGGCCTCTGACCCAAATCAACATTTATACCTCCACCGTCGAGCATTCCGGTCAAAATGTTGACGTTTGAACAAGCCGTCTACAATGAAGTGGAAGGACTAACTCATCCAGAGATATACAACAACCTTTCCAAGAAGGAACGAGAGGCCCTACAATCTCTCCAAAATAATAACGATATCATCATCAAGCCCGCGGATAAAGGCGGAGGAATCGTTATCCAGGATAAACAAGCATACAGAGCAAAATGCCAAAGACTCCTGGACGACACCCGAAACTACAAACGCCTCAAAGAGGATCCCACCAACAAACTATGAGTCACCATAACCAACTTGGTGACTACGGCCGCTGACCTAAACCAAATTTCAAAGTGAAAGGCAACTTTCCTCTGTAAAACGAACCCAAAAGTCCTGTACTTTTATACAGTGCCTAAAATCCATAAACCGACATGACCACCTCCGGGCCGCCCGATAGTTTCAGGCATCAACTCACTCTGTGAACCCCTGTCAAGGTTCTGTGATTTTTTCCTTAATCCCCCTGTACAGGCTGCATCCACATACATCAAGGACACTAAACACCTGCTGTCACTAATCTCGGAAATTGATTTTGACCCGACTACCCAACTACTAGTCAGCCTGGACGTCGAGAGCCTGTACACTAGCTTACCCCAGGATGCCACACTCAAAGTACTTGAGGAAACGCTCACAAGATGCAAATGGGAATACACAACACCCAGAGGGTTCATTCTGGATTGCACAAAATTAGCTCTCAAGGAGAACTATTTTGAATTTGAAGGCACATACTACCTTCAAACCAATGGCACCTCTATAGGCAGCGTCTTTGCCCCCAGTGTGGCCACACTCTACGTCTACAACTTGGAAATAACACACATCCTGTCACCCACCAACCCGTTCAAAGGCTCAATGGCCTTTTGGCGCCGCTACATCGACGACGTCCTACTAATCTGGAATGACAGTGAGGAAGCACTGAGCCTCTTCCTCACCTGGCTGAACAAGCAAGACCAGTTCCTGTGCTTCATCGCCACCAGCAGCCACAAAGAATTACCGTTCTTTGACTTACTGATTGAGCCCAGAGATGTCAAACTTGCCACCACAACCTACTACAAACCGATGGCTAGGAACTCATTACTCCAATTCGGAAGCTTCCACCCTCGTCCACTCAGGGAAAACCTGCCCTTCGCGCAATTTTTACGCATCAGGCGTAATTGCAGAACCAAACAGGATTACAACAAACAAGCCAGTGATCTAGCCAACAAATTACAACAATGTGGCTACCCAAAGAGAATTATAGAAAACACCAAAAAACGTGCAAAAAACCAAAACGGAGAGGCCCTATTGGAGTCACCAGATAGACCGAAAGATACCCCCCCACTCACTTGTGTCACAACCTATAACAGCATTTCCACCCAAGTTGCTAAGATAATCAGAAAGAACTGGAGGATATTGAATACTGGAAACCGCAAATGGGAACAACCTCTTTTTGCCTACAGGAAATCCGGCAGCATAAGGGATCAACTAGTGGCCACATGACCTAAAAAAAGTGAACCTACCACAACCCCCACAATACACACCATATGGGGGCTACCCAGAGTCACAGGTCACGACCCCTGCGGTGACTGCAGCGTCTGTCATCTCACTCAGCACAGCAAGACCCTAGACCTGGAACCAGGGAGAACATGGCACCAATTGAAACATACCAATTGCAATTCGGCAAACCTTATATATCTAATTGTATGTCCATTCCAATTGAGATATGTGGGAATGACCACAAGGAAAGTGAGTACACGTATCACGGAACACCAAAGCACTATCCGGTGTAAGAAAAACTAACAGCAAACTCATGGACCATTTCCTCCAAACAGGGCACACACCTAATGACATACGGTGGACAGTAATTGGGCAAATTCCTGTCCAACCGACAGACAATGAGAAAAATCTTTTACTGAAGGATCAACACTGGATTTACAGATCATCCTCTAACCTTGAAGGCCTCGATGACAATATTCCATGGAATAGCCTAAAAAAGTGACAGGATGCCTATCGATTACGAGACTTTGACCCCGTGGGCACCCCTAGGTACCTCAGACACTCCGCCAGTACACGCTGAATCACCAGTACTTGGCCTTATAATAGCCACACATCCCTTGCATGGGACATGACTAGCACCTCAGGTGGCATCACTCACCACCCCATACAAAGCTGTAGCTAATACAATACATCATGAGGAGGCAACCATGGGCCGTTACGCGCTTACCAGCGTACACGCGCCTGTAATGGCCCAACATTACCACTAGTCTCCTCTAGGGTCATATAACCTTAACTAGTTGACACCTAGCGAGCTAGCCCCACCTTTTAATTGCAGCCAAGGGACCCCCAGAATAAAGTCAATTCCGGTACCCTTTGCTACATTTTAATTATCCCATCACAGGTGTATACCATCTTGCCCACACACCCCCACCTCACCATAAGGCTGTTGGAAAAAAGATCTCCGCTAAAGAGCCCCTCTTTGAGGTGAGCCCGTCGGGGTTGCACCGCCTCCCCGACGAGGAGCAACCGCCAATGATGAAGCATGACACCCTTCTGGGTGTGTGAGGCAATTACATCCAACATAATGGATGCCCCAGGGTATCAGTGGAACACCCTTGGTCACGCCAGATAAATCCTTCCCTCCTACCTTATCTCTCGATAGGAACAGTGCAGCAACCCCCCTTTTTTGCAACTCCAGTACTGTGTACAGACACCCTGCTGCTACTGGACCTTCCACCATCCTGAGTGGTAAATAGTGTCCGCTAGCCTCCCTTCTTTTTGAAATATACCAACATTATGGACGCCATACTCAGGCACAGGACATCCACCAGCAAACTCATGCATCCTTGCCCAGATAGTGCCACACGTCTGTTTACCATTTTATATGGTTCTGGCAATCCTTCTTGGTAAAATACAGCATGTAGTGACAACCCCGTCTTTTATAACCATGCGCTTACCAACACACACACGTCTTTTATTGGCCCAACCATATTCATACCATAACATTATGGACGCCACATTCAGACTCGCTGGCAAGTCCAAGCGTATTGTTGTCTATCCATTTTACCACCACTCTTAGGAGCCCATTAGGATCGCGGGCGGATCGCCCCCGCCAGGCTGGCGGTAGCCACTGCCGGCCTGGCGGGGGCGATCCACCTGCCATCCTTGCCCTAAAGACCCCCGCCATATTAGAATGGCGGGGGGACAGCGGTGGACGGTAAGACCGTCCGCCGCTTTTCCGACCCGGTCGGAAAAGGTATAATATGGTGGCGGTGTCTATCAGACACCGCCAGCCATGTTATGATGGGCAAATTTGAATGCCAGGTAGGTAGACGGTGTATGCACCCTGCCATTCCTCTAAAAAAGCATGGATCCATATAACCACACCAGTCCTCACATGTTATCCAACTTGGTATAGATCCAATAGGGGCTTCCAGTCTGCAGACAGTAAAGGGTATGTAACTGTCACAGAAATTAAATTTGAACCACCAAGTCACATGTTGAAGAAATTCATGGCACAACCATGCACAGCACTGAATGCCATTTGTAAGTGCGATTGGGGCAGAACAACAAGGCCCATGCTAACACAAATGATGCATGGTCAGAAGGTAAAAGAAAGTAAAGTACATGATATGACAAAGGTATGCATAAGGTTACAATGGCAAATCCTTGCCCAGCTGTAACGTCTTCCATGCAGAGTAAACAAAAAAAAAAGCCTCACACAAAGTTGTTGTGCTGCCAGTCGTTGGATGACGACATGTCCTTGTAATCACACAATCTGTACTTGGAGCATGGTATCTATTGACCTGTTACACCATGGGCAAATAATGCATGTACCTCAAATCATGTCATGATGCTCATTACCGTGCAGCCAAACAAAGTAATATCATTGTAAACTGTGTGGTGTATCACATGTAACATCCAAACATCTAACACCAAGCTTGTGGGCGGCACTTCAATGACCATTTCACCTCTGTCCAACAGGAGATCAACAATTGACTGCAGCAGATGAGAACACCGACCTGCAGAGCCAGTCTCCACCACCGGAACATGGACTCTCGTATGCAAACTCTCTTAGTTTCTCGGATGCGGAGAACAAACCTGGCCCATCAGGACTGCCAGGGCGCACCATGTCCCCGGCCCCCACTGCCCCCACCACCACAACCTCAGCAACAACAACTGTGCTCACCCCTGCTGCAATGACCTGTGCGGCCTCAACCACCACCACCATTGCTGTCTGCAACACTCGCTCTGCCTCAGAGGATACCAACACCACCCAATAATCTGAGGAGGGCAGGGACAGTCTGCGGGTGCATTGAGTGGCAAAGCCACAGGTCTGGGACAGCAGGGCAGGTGGGAGGGCAACTGGGGGACAAAATCGACAGGACACTGTTGCCGAAGAACTGGCCAACATCGCCCAAGTCCTTGGGGAATATGAGCAAACCCAGGGACAGACAGGCCAGGTTTTGGAAGAAGTGTTGAGGTCCACCTGCTGCTCTGGTTCATGGACACAAATATGGGCCAAATCGTGGACCTCATGGGCCAGCTTGTGGGTGTTTTGAGGGACAGACATGTGGATCAAAGGACAGCTCAATCTCCCTCCAAAGGCCAGCAGGACGTTACTCCCACCACCTCAGCTGCGGCCACAGAGAGGGGTGAGCTGGAACAGCATGACTCCTCAGACACCACTGAGACTGCAGCAGAGGCTCCCTGGAAAAAGCAAAAGGGGCCATCCGAGAAACCCTATGGGAGGATCAAGTGGCAAAGCACCAGCCACATGCAAGTAAAAAAGCCAGCCATAATGGCACCTCTCTTCACCTTGACATTAACTTTGTTGACTATCCTTACGCACACTGCCATGTTGATGGCAGCGGTCTGTTGGACTGGCGGTACAAAAGGGGGTGGTGATGGACGAAGCATCTGAATCAATCAAACACTCACACCCAGTCGAAAGATCTGGGTTTGATCCATCACCGTTCTTTAGCCCACTCTGCCACCCCAGTTCAGACATGGCTATATGCAAATCAGTCTGACCCTATGCCTCATGGGAACGGTCCAACCCGAACTGCCAAGCCATGTCTTCCCTGGACCGGAAACAAGCTTCCGAGGACCGGTTTCTGGCATTCCAGCCGTCTGCAGCCCGGCTTGCTTGAATCCAGTGGCAAAGTGAGCAAGGGACTCACGTCTGAGCATACCCTGCCACACTTATGGCGGCCAAAAGCGGTACAAAAGGGGGTGGTGATGGACGGAGCATCTGAATCAATCAAACACTCACACCCAGTCAAAAGATCTGGGTTTAATCCATCACCGTTCTTTAGCCCACTCTGCCACCCCAGTTCAGACATGGCTAAATGCAAATCAGTCTGACCCTGTGCCTCATGGGAACAGTCCAACCCGAACTGCCAAGCCATGTCTTCCCTGGACCGGAAACAAGCTTCCAAGGACCGGTTTCTGGCATTCCAGCCGTCTTCAGCCCGGCTTGCTTGATTCCAGTGGCAAAGTGAGCAAGGGACTCATGTCTGAGCATACCCTGCCACACTTATGGCGGCCAAAAGCGGTACAAAAGGGGGTGGTGATGGACAGAGCATCTGAATCAATCAAACACTCACACCCAGTCAAAAGCCACCTGAATAATGTTAGATTAGTGGTGTCTAGGGGTGCGAGGTACTATTGATCTGACTGCCTTGACTATTTATACACACTCCGCAGATAGGGGATGCAGGGAGGATACTCTTCTAATATCTTTCCTGTGCTGTGGCACATGCTATCTGCTGGTGTTTTATTTCTGATGCATTGCTCAACACTGGGAGAGTACAGAGCATTGACTACGATGGGGGGTGGGGTGGCAGAGCTTTCACCCCCACAGTTTACTTCCTTCAGTTAATTGTTTGGGTGACATGCACTCTGCATTGTTTGTTTGATGGGCAGTTCGAGGTCCAGAGTGCAGGGGAACGGAAAGGGGGGAGTTGGGTTTGGGGGGATTGTTATAAGTTCAGAGATGAAGGCATTGTATTTCTGTAGGCAGCGGGAGGAATTAATAATCCACAGGTATGCAGATGACCACGCAATGGGATAAAAGCCAGAGGCTGCTGAGCTTGAATGTCAATGGTCTGGGGTACAAACTGAAGCGTTGAATCATCTTACAGCACATTAAAAAACATTCCTGGACATAGTGTTCCTCCAGGAGTCCCATCTTGTAGGTAACTCCTGTCAGTCCATGAATAGATGGGGTATAGATTGATGGTGCACTCAGGTTTCACTTCAGGTTCTGGGGGTGGGCATTTTGCTCTAGAAGTATTTTCCACTCTTGGTACAGCACATTTGGGCGGACGAGCTAGGCAGGTATGCAGTCATCTCCGGGCAGTGGGAAGGTAGAATATTAACACTAATGACAATTTACGTCAACCTGGCTTACAGGGCCGCACTTACAAAGACTTAGGGACCATAATGTTGTTGTTCCCAGAGGGTCACCTCGTTGCGGGTGGAGATTTCAATCAGTAGTATCAGGCGCTGTTGACCGCCATCCTCCATGTGATATTGGCCCCTCACAGAGATGGCTCCCAGATTTCTTCAACACAATGGGCCTGGTGGATGCATGGAGGTCGTATCACCCTACCAGTCACCAATATACTTTCCATTGGTGTGCAGTCAAAATATCGATTTTTGTTATATTGACCTACACTAATATAGAGTTTTTAATATTGTAGGGACAGAATATCGCAGTCAAGAATATCAATGACCAGAATATCGACTGCAAGGTAAGTAATATCAATATTTTTTACATCGAAGTAAGTAATATCGAAGTAAATAATAGTGTTAGCAAAAATTTAGTTGTAATAAATATCGTTTTTTAGTGTTATGTATTTAAGAATGTATTTTATATGTATGTTTACCATTTTTGAAAATGTTTTTTCATTATTTCTAAATATATGTATTAAATGTTTAGAAAATAGCAATATTTTTAAAGTAAATTTAGCATTTTAGTATCAGAGCGGGATGTGGGTTTATAGGGGAATGGGGGAACTAATTTAATTATAATTAATTAATATTTTTTTAATTTGTTGTTATTGATTGTGAGTTTATTGTTAATTAATTATTAAGGTGTAATTTTTTTTAATTGGTTACTTTATAATTATATTAAAAAAATGAATTTATATTAATTTGTATTTATTGTTATTGTTAATTATTTATTGTACATTAATTATGAATTGGTAATTAATGTTTATTAATTGATTAAATGATAATTACAATAATTATGTCATTTTTAATGTGTATCAGGTTGTGAGTTTATAGGGAAATAGGGTGGGAAGTAATTTAAATATAATTAATTAATTAATATGTTTTTATTTATTGTTATTGATTATTTTATTGTTAATTACTTATTAATTGGCAATTAATTTTTTTAATTGGTTACTTTTAAATAATGTTAATTATAATTAATGTATTAATGTTTTTTATTCATTGTTAATTAATTTATTGTTAATTAATTATTATTTGGGAATTAGTTTTTATGTATTGATTAATTGATAATGTAATTTAAGTAAATATTGATTTAATGTAGAAGGTATTTATTAATAACCTTTTAGTTAAATAATTATTAATGTTATTTACTTTACAAAAATATTTAATTGATTAGTAGGTTAATTTAACCCCTATGCTATCCTACATTTTCCACACTGTTACACTCACTGGAGTTGGAATAGTAATGTTAACCCCTCCGCCATCCAACACTTTCCCTACTGTTGCACTCACTGGAGTGGGAATAGTAATTTGAACCCCCTACGCTAACCAACATTTACCCCTACGCTAACCAACACTTACCCTACTGTTGCGCTCACTGGAGTGGGAATAGTAATTTTTACCCCTCCGCTATCCAACACTTACCCTACTGTTGTGCTCACTGTAGTTGGAATAGCAATTTTTACCCCTCCACTATCCAACACTATCCTTACTGTTGCGCTCACTGGAGTGTGAATAGTCATTTTTACCCCTCCGCTATCCAACACTTTCCCTACTGTTGCGCTCACTGGAGTAGGAATAGTAAATTTTTACCCCTCCGCTATCCAACACTTTCCCTACTGTTGCAGTCACTGGAGTGGGAATAATAATTTTAACCCCTACGCAATCCAACACTATCCCTACTGTTGCACTCACTGGAGTGGGAATAGTAATTTTTACCCCTACTCTATCCAACAATTTCCCGACTGTTGCACTCACTGAAGTGGAAAAAGTAATTTTTACCCCTACGCTATCCAACACTTTCACGACTGTCGCAGTCAATGGAGTTGGAATAGTAATTTTATTTCCTCCGCTATCTAATTTTTTTGTATTATTTTCGCTATTGTAGTGTATAATTAATTTAAAAAAAATTGCAACTAATTTTTTTTATTTGTTACTTATATTTATTTTATATTAATATTTTATGTGTATTGATGTATTTATAATTTATAAAAACAAATCAACAATTTATAAGCTAATAAAATAAATATTAAAACATACAAATAATTAAGTATATCTATTAAATATTATATGTATGTGTTTAATGTATTTTTAAATTATATATATTACTTATAATTTTGAAGCATTTTAAAATATTTTTAACTATGTTTATTTTAATTGTATGTATTCTTTACTTTATTTCACATTAGTTTTTTAATTTAAATAAAAAACGATATTTTTAACAACAATTTTTTTGCCATCAATATTTTTATTCTCACTATTTTTGTACTTACCATAATGTAGATAGGATGTCGATATTCTTGACTTCGATATGTTTGGTGCAATATTTTTGTAGGTCGATATTGTGACTCCTTTCCATTCAGGGGCGCACAACAGTCTCTCCCGCATCAACTACCTTCTTGTACTGCAGCCCAGAATAGTTGTTTCCGAGTAGTTAGACATTTAGCGTGGGGAATATCTGATCACTCCCCCGTCTGAGCTGAATTAGTCTTGAACAATAAAAGAGTCAGTAAAATTGCAACAATTAACCCCTGGTACATGTGTCATCCGAGGGTCAAGAAGGCTCTCCTTCAGGTTATGCATTGCTACTTCCTGGAGAATATAGGAACAGTTACATCGCAACAAACTCTCTGGGAGGCTTTCAAAATGGTACTTAGGGGTCAAGCACTTATAGCAGGAGTCCGGAATGAAAAGGTAAATACGTGGTTCAAGTGGAAACAAATATCCTCCGGCTCGAGGAAGGGAGCAACAGGGAGGCTGTAGGTGATAAACTGCCTGAGCTCAGGCTCAAGAGGGAGGAATACATGTCCATTGCTACTGACATGGCCAAAACATTGGGCAGGGAAAAAGAGGGCAGGACATACGACTTGGGTGACAAGGCCGGCAAGCTCCTCGCCTGGCTTGATAGGAGGGAACTGTCGAGTCGCCTTGTTCCAGAAGTCACAGATGCACAGGGAGGTAATAACAGATCTGCAGGCAATTGTCAATGAGTTTGCCGAACATTGCCACTAAGTATACTGCACAAGCTCAATCTTGTCGGAGGAGGACTCGGGGCGCTGCTTGCGGACATACTACTTCCTGGTCTGCCATTTGATGCACGGAAGTTCTTAGATAGTGCTCTCTCGAATGATGAGGCCTTACCGGACCTCCATTCCGGTAAGGCGCTAGGTCCAAATGGCCTGGCATTAGAATTGTACAAGTTAAATCCTGATTCTGTTGCCCCACATCTACGGACAATGTTTGAGGAGAGCAAAGAGAAGGGAATGCTTCCCTATGACCAGCGGGTGGCCACCTTAGTGACAATCTATAAGGAAGGTATGCCCAGTGATAAGTGCTTGTCGTACAGACCTATTTCCCTGTTGAATGCAGAGCCCAAAATCTTGGCCAAACTGTTGGTGAGTTACTTGACCAATTCTTCGTGAACTGGTGCATCCTGATCAATTGGGTTTTATGCCTCATCGTAATACAACACTGAATTTGCGGAGGCCACATGGCGTGTTGGGCAGAATCAAAATGATTCAGGAACCGGCAGTGGTAGTATCATTAGATGCCACAATGGCATTTGACACCATTGTGTGGTCATATCTTTTCACAGTCCTGACAAAGCTAGGTTTCGGACTCAAAGGTCAACAACAAGTAGTCGGAGGTGTTTGCGTTGGGTCGTGTGACAGGTCAGGGCTGTCTGCTGTCACCACTTTTATTTCACTCTCCCATGAGCCATTAGCGGCATGTATTCATAAAGATCTGATAATCCAGGGCCTCATGTGGGCGGACACATGGGAGGACCGTATCTCCCTATATGCTGATGACATTCTCTTATATCTTGCCTCCCCCAAGGCCTCGCCTTATAGAGTCGTCAACATAATGAAGAATTTTTGGAAGTATTCAGGTTATAGGATTAACTGGACCAAGTCCGTAATATATGTCCTCATGGGTGAGCCCCCACCCCATCCAAGAACTGCCCAATCCAGTTAGCCAGGGACGGCTTCCAGTATATGGGTATCTTCATATCAGCAGACCCAAAGTCGTGATACAACCGTAATTTGCTTTCCCCCCTTTCAGAGATTGAGACGAGATGTTACCATTGGAGGGCACTCCCTTTGTCTCTGCCGGGAGGAGCAATGCTTTTTAAAATGATGGCTTTGCCCGGTTTCCTATATGCCCTGCAGAACCCCCCCGATCTAATCCCAGCGCTATATTTTAATGAAATTGAAGGCCTCCAAAGAGAGCTACTCTGAGAGGGAAGGTCACGTATAGCCTTACAAAAGCTAGTACTGTCATGGTATGACGGTGGGATAGCTCTCCCAGACATCAAAATATATTATTGGGCTGCTCATCTGGCTGCAATCAATCACAGTACATATTGGTGCTGGGATGATCCAGGGTATAGGATGGGCAAATGGCTGCTCCCAGGAGGCAATTTCAACAGGGCCATATATTCTAAAACTAAAACGTTTCCACCTACTGGGCCAACCAGGCACTCAGTACAAGTCTGGAAGGCAGCGAACAGAAGTCTGGGGTGTGACCAGAAGCTCACGCAGGCCACTCCTTAGTGGGACACTGAGCAGTTAGGAACCCTGCAGGTATCGAAAGGGTTTGACAAATGGGATCTGATTGGGATTTAAAAGATCGGAGATCTGTGGCAGAAGGGGGTGTCATTTGGTGCCCTGAAAAAAGAATACAAATTAGCTTACAAAGAATATTTCCGGTATTTACAGGTGCAACATGCACTAATGTCGAATTTGCCCAAGGGGGAATATCCCCCAGAATCATGGCCGCTGGAAGACAGGTTGCTAAATGGTTACATGCCCACAAAAACGATCTCCCTCACCTACAAAACAATAATAAATAATACTTCCATTTCGCTCGTTTTAATAAGGGGGAAGTGGGAGAGAGATGGATTAGAACTCGACAACGAAGAGTGGCAGGAGGCAGTAGCATCCCGAGAGAAGTCGCAAGTTTTTACAGGCTCCGCCTGGTTCAGCTAAAGATCTTACATAGTCTATGTGTCAGGGTCCAAACTCGTTAGCATTGGGGGAGTGAATTATGGGTTGTGCAGGAGGCAATGTGGGTAGGAAGGTACATTCATGCATATAATATGGGATTGTGCAGGTATTCAGACTTACTGGAGGTGGATACATGAGTGTATGACTGAAGTGCTCGAAGTAAGACTCAGACCCGAAGCCAAACGATGTCTATTGAATGCCTGGGAACCTACCGATCTAAATAGCAAAGGGAAAATTTGGGTCACATTGGGTCTGATGGTGGCCAAGAGAAACATCGCCCGGCTGTGGGTCTCTGGAGTGTTGCCACATTGGCTACCTGGAAGACAGACATGGATTGGTGCATGCTTAGAGAAAAGACAGTGTATGTTGCATGGGGGTGTCCCAAAAAGTGGTCCGCAATTTGGGACAAATGGAATGTACGCAGAGGGAACATTTGTATTCCACCTATATTTGTGTTACCCCTGGGGAACCTCTAACGCCTTGAGTCCCTACTTTGCCTGTAATACCGGTGTGGTTCATAGACAGAATGATGTCAATGTAACAGAATGATGTGCTATTCCTCCTTTTGTATTCAGAAATGTCATTTTTCTCGGTTTAGTAAAAAGATTATTTAAAAAAAAAGAATTGTAGGGGCTCCAGCCCCCCCCCACACAGCCCTAGGGACCACCCAGGGCTATTTCAAAGATGGGAGGGGGCCACCACACCCCCCTCCTGGAGCCATAAATGGCCCTGGGGACCCACCTCAGGGACATTGCAGTTTGCTATTGCTTGGTGGGAGCACTGCTCCCGCCAAGCCATAGCAAACTCTGCTTTGCTTCATGGAAGAAAGAGCATGAAAAATGCTTTCGGTTCCATGAAGCAGAGCACACTTGCTTTTGGGCAGAGGGAGCTGCATGTTTGCAGCTCCCTGTGCCCTAAAGCAATGCCGGTCCCGCAGGAGGCGGGGAATTGCAGGGACCATAGGGCATTGAGGTTCCCCCGCAGTCCCCAATGTCCTTTCCAAGCCCCGGGGGATGGGGTAACCATGGGCAAAAGTAGCCCAGATGGGGGGACACCCAGCCCCCTCCCTTTTGTTTACTTAAAAAAATATGTCTGGGCTCGACGGATCAGGTTTCCGGGGCTGAAAATGGCCTCGGGGAGGGGGGCAGCCCTCAGGACCCTCAGCAGCGAAGAGGACTTCATCCCCTAACCAAGAGCATGCCAGGAGGTGCATTTAATGCTCTCTGCACCATAAAGCGGAACAGAATTGCTTTTGGGCACAGGGAGCTGCATGTTTTCAGCTCCCTCTACCCAAAAGCAATGCCAGATCCTGCAGGAGATGGGGAGGTGGCAGGGACCGCGGGGCATTGAGGCTCCTCCAACGGCCTGGCCAAGCCCGGGGGATGGGGTTGCCATGGCGGAAAATGGCCCGGGAGGGGGGCCACTCAGCCACTCTCACTTTTTTTAATTTAAAAAAATTGCTGGGGCCAGGGGGCTGGGGTCTCCATGTCTAAAATCAGCCTGGGAAGAGAGGCCGCCTTAGGGACCCTCAGCAGCAAAGGGGACTTCATCCCCCAACCAAGAGCATGCCAGGAGGCACGTTTGCAGAGTGGTATGGTATGCAGAGGACAGCCTCTTTTTTAAATAATGAAGCAAACTCCTGTATATGTGGTGTGGGTGACATGAAGTCCAGTTAGATACAAATGCAAGTGCTACTGTTTCCAGTTCCGCCCTCCATCCTTTCAGAGATGGCCTATCCAGACTTTCATTTCTCTTTTGCGAGGCTGTCTGGGAGGACTATCCAAAGGCCAACTGCCACTCAAACCATGTCATGAGATCCAGGAACAGACAGCATGCACCAAATGGTTAGGGCATAAAAGTGGAATTTTTTTGAATTATGACTTAAAATCTGACTTTACCAGAGGATTTACAATGACTCCGAACATGACTTTTGTACTGTCTCCCAATCGAATGTTAGTACTTCTCTATGTAATAAGGTAACCTAATGTTATCCCATAGGCGAGGTAGGCCCCACAGTGGTTAAAACAGATGTGTACTTGTCCAGCGTTATAAATACACTGCACACTACACTAAGCTGTTTAGGGCCTACCTTAAGGTAGACATATGTATGAAAAAGGGAGTTTCAGGCTTGGTAAAAGGGTTATTTTGCAAAGTCATATTGGCAGTTTAAAACTACACACACTGGCTGCATTGGCAGGCCTAGGACATGTTTTAAAGGGCTTCAAAAGATGGTGTCACAAACAGTTCTGCAGGCCCACTAGTGGAATTTCTTTTACCAGCCCTGGGTATTTGGTACACCACTTCACTAGGGATGTACAAGTAAATTAAATAGACAATCAGGTGTAAGCCAATTTTACCAAGCTTTAGGAAGTGAGTACAAGCACTTTAGCCCTGGTTGGCAGTGGTAAAATGCACAGAGCCCTAAGGAAAAAATATGAATTTTGAAATATTAGGAGGGTAGGAGGATAAAGGCTAAATGTTTGGGGTGATCCTGCAGAGAAGGCCATGTCCAAAATCTGCATATTATTGAAGTGCAATGTGGACAAGAAAGATAAAGATATGCCCAGGTCATCCTTGAAAGAAAGCCAGAAAACTGAAGAGGCCTAACTGTGTGCTAAATATTGGGTCTGACCCAGTGGCGGTTAATGTTAAGGGGCGAAAGGGGAATCGCCCCACTAGCTTCGGGACTAGGATCCGACGAGAGGAGATAAAAGACTGTGCACATAATGCAGCAGCTCCCTTCCTAGAAAAAAACCTGAATTTGTATTCAACAAGATGCAGTGAGCACTTCATTTGATTCAAATGAAGTACTCACTGCTTCGTGTGAATACAAATTCTTTTTTTTTTTTTTTTTTAGGAAGGGATAAGGTCACGTCAGAGACCTCCTGCGCATGTACTGGCCGCTGGGGCGAGGACTATTGCTCGCCCTTGATGCACAATTCAGAAGAGTGTTGTCCGCATGGAGTCGCCAGACAAAGCATAAAGTGTTTAGTTTTCAATAGGGCGCTTTTACTGTAGCCCAGGGGATTTGAGCAGTACGCTATTGAAATGAATGCTAAGGAGCAGGACTGGCCTTTCTTAAGAGAGAGTAGTGGGTGGCAACAATTGGAGCACCAATTGCCATTGCGGTACTTTTAGGCCTCCTGGTTGGATAATGGAAGCTGGGGGCGTGGGCTGTGGAAGAGTTTGGCTGCGCAGCTCCTATTTCGGCATAATCGGCATTCGGCATGCAGGCAGCAGGTGTGCTGTATTCTTGTTGGCTGTGTTTGATCCATCGGAACAGACTTGCTGTGATTGCCTTGGCTTTATGTCTCCTAAACACAAACTGTGCAATGGCTGTGTACAGCAAGGTAAGCTTTAATGCTCCAAGCCTCCACCTTTAAAAACTCACATTGCTACCTCTGTCAGGGGCTCCCCAACGTGCCCTGCAGCAGCTCAAGGTGAGGCCTCAGTCCAGGAGAACACCTTCAGAGGGTACACGAGCCACTGGTTACACCGCTGTGTGTGCGCTCGGTGTTCTTAATAAATGTACTGGAAGGGGGAGGAGCCTGTCTGGGGCTAGGGAGTGAAACGATCTTGGTGCTGTCAAGAAAAAGTGGCAAGCAGAGCACAGAGACCCCTAGTGACTGCTAGCTATCCCCGCCCCCCATGAATGTAATATTAACACATGAGAAGTAGCACATCCCCAGCCCCTGGGCTTCCCCGTGGCCCTCCACACACTGAGGTAACTGGAAGCCGGCTCTCGCTGGTGCCAGCTGGCCCGGTTTATTTCGCCTCTGCCACTGTTGCCCTCTTGCATGGTCTCTGGAATTATGAGTCAGGAGAGGACCGCATTATGCAGCAGAGTTTACTAAACTATGCGGCATAAAAGGCAAAGTATGCAGCGTGTGCAGCACTTTCTGTGTTAGTGTTACTTAGGTCATTTGTACACATTTACTCTTTCTGGGCCATGGTCTCACTTACTTTGGACCAGTTTAACATGCAAATACAGCAATAAACAACTTAAAGAGGGCCTGTCAACCTTTGCAAAGGGCATTCTACTGCGTGGCAACACCTGGCACTGTGTTGAAAATTAAGTAGCCAGAGATATTACACATGTTAGATCATGGAGATGCTGTGAAATTCTGCACATTGAGCACTGACCCGACTGTACAAGAACATTTCAGGAATTATTCAAATAATAATCAAATTAGTCTGCTGCAGTTGGCGGTAGACGGTTGTAATCATAAATACCCTTCTGAGTCTGATTGGCCGCTTAATGAGAAGCCTTGGTATACTTTGAGAGATGCATCACAAAGACTGAAAGAAGAAGTGATGAAAACGTCTGTTTTTCTGGGGCCGGCAGATAGGTTGATGGATGGTTTACTTAATGCTTCTGTAAGAAATAGAATTATTCTGTAATTGAGGCAGTCCGCAAATTGGGTTAGTGATTAGACCTGAAAGATAATCTAGACCTGAAACCAATACTGATAATTATAGGTTTTCTAGACGAGATATGTTTCTTGCCCTGCTCAATGATGGAGTGAGACGGGAGAATATTGATGGACAGTCCAATGGAAAATTGTGGATTTTGTTTTGTAAACGAGGTTTGGATAGGAAAGAGCGGGCCAGGAGAGTTAATAAACAAGACCATGAACGCGTGTATTCTGATGAGAGTGGTGATGAGAGAGAGAGAGAGAGATATAGGGGGAGAGAGAGAGAGAGAGGGAGAGACAGAGACAGGGAGAGAGAGAGAAAGGAGAGATGAGTCCTCACATTATGAGAGGGATGCGTCCCCGAAATACAGGACAAAATATGAGAGAGAGAGAGAGAGAGAGAGAGAAAGAGAGGGAGAGAGAAGAATATGTTGAACACAGAGACAGGGATGAAAGCAATAGATCCCCTGAGGTGAGATTGAGAGACAGACAACAGATATCTTTTGACCGGAAATCACAATGGTATGTAACACTTACAACGCAACTTTTACGTCGTAATGCTGTTACAACGCAGCTATTACAACGCAGGATCCATTACATCGGATGCCATTACAACGCATGGCATTACATAGCAGATGGTATTACAACGCATACCATTACATCGTAAGTATTGGTAAGTATATCATTTTTTTTAATTTTATTTAATATTATATAATTGATTTAATTATTATTAAATATAAATAAAAATATTTATTTATGTTTTTAAATATTATAAATTAAATATATTAATTTAAGTAATTTTTTTTAATAAGTATGAGTATAGGAGTATATGTTTTGGGGTACTGAGGTATATGTTTTGGGGTGTTTGGGTATTTTTATGTTTTAGGGCAGGGTTTGGGTTTTGGGGTACAGGGGTGTTTTTAGGTTTTAGGGTAGGGTTTGGGTTTTGGGGTACAGGGGTGTTTTTTGGTTTTAGGGTAGGGTTTGGGTTTTGGGGTACAGGGGTGTTTTTAGGTTTTAGGGCAGGGTTTGGGTTTTGGGGTACAGGGGTGTTTTTAGGTTTTAGGGCAGGGTTTGGGTTTTGGGGTACAGGGGTGTTTTTAGGTTTTAGGGCAGGGTTTGGGTTTTGGGGTACAGGGGTGTTTTTAGGTTTTAGGGCAGGGTTTGGGTTTTGGGGTACAGGGGTGTTTTTAGGTTTTAGGGCAGGGTTTGGGTTTTGGGGTACAGGGGTGTTTTTAGGTTTTAGGGCAGGGTTTGTGTTTTGGGGTACAGGGGTGTTTTTAGGTTTTAGGGTAGGGTTTGGGTTTTGGGGTACAGGGGTCTTTTTAAGTTTTAGGGCAGGGTTTGGGTTTTGGGGTACAGGGGTATTGTAGGGTTCAGGGGTAGGTTTGTGTTTTGGGATAATTAAATTATATTTACCATTTTTAAATTAATTAAAATATATTTAATAAATTAAATTAATTTTATTACATTAATTACATTTTTAAATTAAATTAATTAAATTAAATAAATTATTTCAATTAATTTAATTTCAATTATAAAAATATGTACATTAAATTAATTTCATTATTTTAATTAAATTAAATGATTTCCATTTTTTATTAAAATTACATTTATTAAATAGATATTATTTTATTAAAATAAATTAATGGCTATTTTAAAATGTATTTTAATTAAATTAATTAAATAAAATTAATTAAATTAACTTAATAACATTTTTAAAAAAAAGGTATACTTACCTATACTTATGATGTAATGCCATGCGTTGTAATAGCATCTGCTATGTAATGCCATGCGTTGTAATGGCTTCCGATGTAATGGATCCTGCGTTGTAAAAATTCCGTTGTAACGGAATGCGTTGTAAAAATCCGCGTTGTACTGACACCAATCCGATCACAATACCTTCTTGACGATAAAAATCCTTTCAATGGAGGAAGATGGTATGAACAAGATGCACTGCCCAAGAAATATGAGAGTCTTTATCCTGATTTGTTGTGGGCGTTGGATCGTAATAAAAAAGACTAGGAAATAGGTCAAGCTCCAGTACGGAATTGGGCTTGCAAAGATTATAGACCCTATGTAGACAGAAATTTTATGGAAACATCGTAATGTACAGAGGGCCCGAGCATTAGTTGATACAGGAGCGGAGGCCACTTTGATATATGGAAATCCTAAAAAGTTTAAAGGACAATATTTCACTATTACAGGTTTAGGTGGTAAGGAAACTCCCGCAGTGCAAACTAAACTTCAAATGAAAATAGGCAAAATTTCCCGAAAAGAATATACTGTATTGGTGGTACCCCTTTGTGAAAATATAATTGGAATTGACATTTTAAAAGGTATGACTTTGTATTTAGATGACGGATGTTATCGATTTGGAGACAAAAATTATATGTCATCAAAATCTGTGAGAGTCTGACGTTTAAAAATTCCCCCTATAAAAATACCCCAAGCTACAAAAGTAGTTTCAATGAAACAGTATCCTATTCCAGGTGGGCATGATGAGATTAGTGCTACCATTCAAGATTTGATGGATGCTGGAGTTGTGATTCCAGTCACTTCAGCCTGGAATAATCCCGTATGGCCTGTGCGCAAGAGTGATAATTATAGGCGCATGACAGTTGATTATCGCGAATTAAACAAACATACATCCCCTTTGACTGTTCCGGTACCTGATATTATTACTTTAATTGAGAGAATTCAGAAACGTCCAGGAACATGGTATGCGTCCATTGATATTGCTAATGCTTTCTTTTCTATTCCAATTGCCCCCGAATGTCAGGAACAATTTAGTTTTACATGGAATGGGCATCAAATGACGTTTAGAAGTCTTCCCCAGGGCTATTTACACAGTCCAACCATGTGTCATCGGCTGGTGGCAGAGCATTTAGCTGAGGTACCGGTGAATCAAGGAATTCAGGTGTGTTATTACATTGATGACATACTAATTCAAGGTGAGACACAAGATCAAGTTCAAGTTCAATTAGACCAAGTTATAAATCACTTAAAAAGCAGAGGCTGGGAAATTAATCATGATAAATTGCTAGGTCCGGCACAAAGTGTAACATTTTTAGGCATCCAGTGGCATGAGGGGAATCGAGAAGTAATTCCACAAGTAGAGCAAAAAATTAAAGAGTTTGCAGTCCCTAGAAATAGGAAAGAGGCCCAGAGATTTATTGGTTTATTTGTTTTTTGGTGTCAACATATTCCTCATTTGAGTCAGATTTTAGCTCCTTTGTACAGAATTACACGTAAGAAAAATGCGTTTGAATGGAGTAGGCAACAGCAAGATGCGTTTGACTCGGCGAAAGAAGCAATTCAGCATGCTCTAGATTTGTGGCCTGTGCGTGATGGAGATGTTGATTTAAATGTATCTGTACAAGGTCCCTATGCAAATTGGAGTTTATGGCAGAAACAGGGTAGGACAAAAGTGCCTCTAGGATTCTGGACCAAAAAGTTACCTGATACTGGTGAGCGTTATACACCTTTTGAAAAGCAATTACTTGCATGCTATTGGGCTCTGGTGGATACCGAGCAATAGACATAGGGACATGATGTTATTCGGAGACCTGAAATTCCTATTATGCAATGGGTTTTGAGTTCCCCTAAAGCTCATAGAATTGGTCATGCACAGGAAGCAAGCATTATAAAGTGTAAGTGCTACATACAAGACAGGGCTCGTGAGGGTCCGAAGGGTGCTGTAATGTTACATGAGCAAGTGGCGCTGGCGCCGTTAGAAGATGGAGAGAGAGATTGCTCCGTACCTGTAGTACAGGAATCCCCTGTTAGGTGGGGTTGACCGTTTGATGATCTGTCCGTAGAGGATAGAAAACATGTATGGTTTACGGATGGTTCGGCAAGGTACATAGGAGAGAGAAGACATTGGAAAGCAGTCTCATAAAATCCGACCACGCAAAAACTGTTAAGTACTAGAGGCGAGGGAAAAAGTAGTCAATTTGTAGAATTGTATGCTGTGTATCAAGTCCTGAAACAAGAATTACCAGAAACGTGTCATGTATTTACTGATTCTTGGTCGACTGCTAATGGTTTGGCAGTCTGGATAAATACGTGGCACTCACATAATTGGAGGGTGCATACTAAAGAGATCTGGGGAAAGGAGCTATGGCAAGAAATTTGGGAATTACTTCCTCAAAGCAATGTGACAGTTTTCCATGTTGATGCTCATTCTCATATTGATTCCATTGACAAATTGTTTAATAATATTGCAGATGAACAATCTAAAATTTCTGAGGCATTGGTGGACCCACAAAATTCTGATTTGGCGGGACTGGCGAGGTGAGCACACCAAAAAGCAGGACATTTTGGAGAAAGAATTACTAGCAGGTGGGCTACTGACAGAGGCATCTATATTCCCCTTGATTTCATTAAAATGGCTATACTTAATTGTCCTATATGTCAACACTCTCAACAGCGAGAGGTGCCCCGGATAGTGAAAGGTCAGTTACATCGAGGAAAATCCCCCGCTCAAATTTGGCAGATGGCTATTTAAGTCCCCTTCCCATGAGTAAAAATTGTCAATATGTGTGTACAGCCGTTGATACTTATAGCGGCTTTTTGGTTGATTCTCCTTACAAAAGAGCTACCTTAGGAGAATACTCTTAAAACTATGGATTTGTTAATGTTGTAATATGGCAAGCCAGTGCAGATGCAAACAGATAATGCCTCACATTTCAAAGGAAGGTTGGTACAAGAATATTGTGCAGAACACAATACTGAATGGGTGTTCCATATATCCTATTACCCTCAAGCCGCAGGCTTAATTGAGGGAATGAATGGTTTGTTGAAAGATCAATTGCGTAAATTGTCGAATGGTACCTTACAGAATTGGAGAGATAATTTATTTGAAGCATTGTTAATTTTGAACAATCGTCCTTATTTGTAATCTGATTCACCATTAATGTGCCTGTTTCCTCCTACTACAGATGTAAAACCAAATTCATGCCGAGATACTGTATCCTACTGGGAAATTACCCCCGGAGCCTTGGCTCCATGCTGAGCTAGCCCGGGATCTGCAGGTTTAGATCTGCATTCCTTGACAGATTTTGTCCTAAAAGTGAGAGACATTGCTATAGTTCAAATACCAGCTGAGAATTTTAGATTAATTGCCCCGAGATCTGGTCTGGCCTTGAAGGGCATCCAGGTGCTTGGAGGTGTCATTGACAGTGATTATCAGGGTGAGATCAAAGTGATCCTGTTAAACAGTGGTAACTCTGACTTAACTGTCCGGAGAGCAGATTGAGTTGCCCAATTGGTCATTATACCTGTTTTCAGTGGTATGATCAAGAAAGGCACTGCTCCAACATTACTGTCTGTGCGTGGTGAGAAAGGGTTTGGTTCAACCGATAATCCAGGAGCCAGAATATGGGTACAGTCGCCTAATAATTCCCCTGAACATTCCCCTGACCCTCTGCCTCCACTCTTAACCTGGCTGGGAACAGCATGGCATACTTCACCCCTTTGTCGCGTAGCTTCTTTTTCACCTCGATAAACGACCTCCGTTGTTTTTGTACATTCAGAGTGAAGTCCGAAAAGATGGGAACCTCTGCATTCTGATAGCAAAGAGGTGGGGCCATGCTGGCATTCTGGAGAAATTCATAAATCTGGCCTGTATTGGGCGTGGAGGCGCAACAGGTCGCGGTCTGGTTTGAAGTGTTGGCCGCCAATCAGATCACAGGCACGAGATCGGGAGGGTTCGCGGATCCACAGCGGCCACAGTTGTATATCTGCTAAATCTTTAAATTTCTCAGGAACTACTGAACGGATTTACACCATTTAACAAAAAGAGTGCTTTCTGAACCAGGAGCACCTTTTTGCCAAATTTGGTCCAATTTCGGTTCAGCAGTTCAGGCTGTAACCGTGTCTAAAGCATCCTCTGAAAATTAAAATGGAGAAAAAGCGTTTTGGGACTACCATTTTCTCGGCCCCCACTTGACGAATCACCCTAAAACTTACAACACAGGAGCTAACCTGGCCGCTAATGAAACAAGGTCCTAACTATAGCTACCTTCTGTCGACTATATATATTGCCAGTAGGTAGTTGGAAAGTAGTTTCCAGAGTAGGATTTTTTTTTGACTTTGCTATAACTTTGGCGGCGTTTGACCAATCTTCATGAAAGTGTCCCAAAAAAGTGTCAAGATAGGCTTTTGCCTATCAGTAGGGAGGGTTCCTCGGGGGCAGAGGGGCACAGGGTAGAGGGGGGGACAGGGTAGGTAGGGGGGCACGTGGTGGGGGAGCAGTGGGAAAAAAGAAAAAATTCATCCTCATCTAAACCTTCGTATAGCCATAGTAATTTTTTGTGTCAAACCCAGACAATGTCATTTAGTAGGAATAGAGGAATATGACTGGTATGACATTAAGGAATAAAGGGATTACATTTTTTTCTTGGAATGTCAATGGGTTGAGGTGCCCCCGGAGACAGAGGTTAATTCTTAAGTATCTAGAATTGTCAACCGCACAAGTATGTTTGCTACAAGAGACGGATCTGAGTTGGGAAGAGAGCACCGCAGTTTTCTCCAAGGTTAAATGGGTAAAGTCTTTCAGTGCCTCAAGACAGACAGCACAAAACAGAGGGGTTGCAATACTAATTAAACAAGGAACTCCCTGTATTATAAGAAAAGAACAATCAGACACCTCTGGTGGATGGTTGACTGTTTGTTTGGCATTCGAAAACTCTGAGATGGTCTGTGCCTCTTTTTATGGCCCAAAAACGAATGATCTGACATATATTCACAAACTACAATCTGTGTTGATGTTGGAACCCCCACCACATGTGATAGGAGGAGATTTTAATGTGTTGATGGATCCTCTTAAGGACAGATCCAATTTAAGTCACTATAAAGGAGCTGTGAAGGTGCGTCGGGCGTTAGTCAATATGATATACGATATGGATTTAGTTGATTTGTGGAGGGAGATAATGGGAGACCAGAAGGGCTTTACGTTTCATAGTAAGAAGCACTGTCATTCTTCCAGGATCGACTATATATTTATGGATAGAGGATCTATAGGCAATCTAGGGGCGATCCTAGTCCTCCCAAGTCACTTGTCCCATCACGCGCCTTTACAGGTTGTATATCAGATTAAGGAGGCACAACGGCAAGCATCAAGGTGGACGCTTAACAGGGCGAAGTTATTAGACCCCGATGTGATTGCCGCGGTGCAGGCCCCTTCTTTGGAGTTCTTTGCATTGAACTCAGGCTCCACAACACCTGATGTAGTATGGGACGCCTATAAGGCCTGGCTCAGGGGGAAACTCCACGGAATTATTTGTTATAAGAACAAGTCTGAAGCAGAGGTATTAAAGAACATCAAAGGGAAGATAAGTGGCTTGGAGAGAGAAAGGGATGAAGTTAGTAATAGAGACCAAGAGCAACTCACTCAGATCTCGGGCAAGCTTGAAGAGGCAAGATCAGAATATAGAGGGAAATTGGAGGCTAAGTGTAGGGCACAGTGGGTCACGAGAGGCATGCAGAACTTTGAGTATGGGGAGAAGGCGGGTGCTCTACTGGCCTGGAAAGCCAGGTCTGACCGAGTCAGAAATGATATTAAGGAACTTAACATCAACGATAGCGGGGATGTCTTTAATAAGATCGAGGGCATACAGAACTGCCTTCTATCCAAGTTTCTCAGAGCTGTATAGAGAAGATCTGGCCCCCCAGTTGAGTTCGATACAGACATTGCTTAGAAGTAAACAACTACCAGTACTCTCAGAAGAAAGCAAAAACATCTTAGATGCCCCTTTTACGTTGGAGGAGATAGCTGCTCAGATCACGAAATCAAAGAACAAAAAAGCTGCGGGTTCAGATGCACTCCCGAGTGAAATATATAAACATCTTAAGAATGAGTTGTTAGAAGCAGCGGGGGACACTTTTAATTCAATTTATAGTTTAACAGGGAAGGGCCCTAATACATGGAAGGATGCTATAATAGTCCTGATTTTAAAACCTGGTAAGGATCCAAAAAAGGCTGACTCCTACCACCCAATCTCCCTGCTAAATGCAGATTATAAGATCTTTATGGGTATTTTAGCAGGGAGATTGGCTAAATTAACACCAAAGTTAATACACCCGGACCAGAAAGGGTTCGTTGTAGGGAGATACATCCAGGAACAAACGCAGCTCCGGATCGGCAACATAGACCTGGCCATTCAGAGGACAGAGCCCTTGGCCGTGGTCGCTGTCGACGCAGCCAAGGCTTTTGACAGAGTCTGCTGGGCATATTTATGGGAGGTCCTGAGAGCCATGGGGTTTGGTCCAGTCTTTATACAAACTCTGCAGAATTGCTACCAAGGTGCCACTGCTCGAATACTTCTAAATGGGGCCCTGACGGGGAGTTTTAATATTCAGAGGGGAACTAGGCAGGGGAGTCCGATATCGCCCCTCCGGTTCAATTTATATGTGGAACCATTAGCCCAGATGCTCAGATTGGATGAGTCAATAGTTCCATTTAGATCACAACAATACAGGTCAAAAATAGCCCTATACGCTGACGATCTGATATTGTATACAGGGGACCCTGAGACAGCTATCCCGAGGGCGGAAGAGTGTATGTGTGAGTTCGGATTGCTCTCAGGGTTTCTTGTCAACAAAGCAAAGACAGAGGTGATGTGTTGGAATGTGAAGTGGTCAGGAAGAGTGAGTGTTGAGATGAGATACTTGGGGATCTATATCGTAAAAGATCTCAAAAAGATACCTGAGCTTAATCTTAAGAGGGTGGTGAGAGAAATGGATAGTCTCTTTAACAGATGGAGTAATCTTCCCCTGACTATTTACGGAAAAACCAACCTGGTAAAGATGACAATATTACCCAAGTTGTCTTATCTTTTTCTTCAATTCCATTAACATTTGTGAGTAATAGCCTAATGAAAATACAGAGCAAAATCGGGAGTTTTATTTGGGGCAATTAAGGGGTCCATTTGGCATGGAAAAAACTAAGACGCAGACTAAAAAAAGGCGGGTTAGCCCTTCGGGATGTAAGGCTGTATGCGGCAGCTTTCCACTTTAAAAGCATTCGGATGCTGCTGGTGAAACCGGGGGAATCAGCCTGGGGGAGGCTATTGGGTGAAATGGTGCGGGTGGAAGGAGGTGGAGAAGGTGCGGCGTTTTTGTACAAGTTTGGGTCACCGAAGTTTTTCAAGAGGGTGAGGTTGAAGGTTTTGAGGGCAGCCCTGGAGTTATGGTATAGGCTCAGGTGCAGTTAGGACATTGGGTACCATTCTGAAAATGCCCCAGTATGGGATACACCAGGTACACCGGACTGTTTGAAGGAAAGTTTGGCGTTGCCAATAAGAAGGGCAGGTATTACAAATTGGTCTGAACTGCTGGATTCCGGGGGGATTCATTCATGGGAGTACCTAAGGGCAAATATCGGGCCAGGACTCTCAAGATTTAAATACATGTAGTTAATATCATGGTATGAGGCAGAAAAGGGGGAGACCGGCGGGAACAGAGATATTGAAGACCTGTTGAGTTCTAACCGTCCACTTAATAAAGAAATATCTATATGGTACAACAGCTTGCTGGATGTTGAAGACCAAGCGTTACCCCCCTTCTCTGCAGTTTGGATAGATACCCCACTTGGGCCGCAAACAGACTCCTTATATGAACCATCTCTAAAGATCACGTACAGATATGTCAAGCCTGCTTGTTTAAAAAAAAAATCATTTCTTTGTTATTAATAGACTTTACTATACCCCCGCAAAAATTGCAAAGTTCGCCCCACACCCCGCCCCCAAATGCCCCAGGTGTGCGACACCTCTTGCAGACGATATACACATTTTCTATGAATGTCCAGCACTTGTAAAATTCTGGGCTGAGGTGGGAGATAACATACGAGACATTTTCAATACCATTATAGAAATTAACATTTCTTTGGTGTTTTTCGGAGATGATGGACGACTCAGCCAGACCCTTTCTCAGAAAGATAGGGGTTTATTATTGTATTTGATACTGCTGGCTAGAAAGGAGGTGTGCAAGAGGTGGAAGGACCCCCTACCCCCCCAAAGGGAAGACTGGCTCAAAGCTGCATTCACCATGTCACGGTTAGAGTACGAGGGCGTGAAGGACAAGGTAACGAATATATGGCACCCTCTCGTGGGCTGGGGTAAGGCTTTAAGATTACTATAAACATCATTGGTCTTATGATTACACCAGGGCCTCTTACAAAAAGAAGAGGCAGGTCAGATGACCCAAGCGAGTGCGGTAAGCCGTGGGGGAGACAGATTGAGAAGGGGCCTTAATAAGACCCGCTGAGGCTTGAAAGGTGAGATGAGGACCAAAAAAAAAAAAAAAGATAGGTTCTATGTGTCAGAAAAAGTTCGGGGGTGATCCGTGCAGTGGGGACCGAGAAATTGCGGCATGAAATAAGAGTGCATTTGTAATGTTAATTCCCATACGAACCTTTATCCACAGCTACAGCCCGAACTTATGAACGGGCTTACACCAAATTTGGAGGGGAGGAAGGTGTTGGTTCAAAGCCGTGCCTTTTGCTTATTTAATGTAAATCCATTCAGTAGTTGTTGAGAAACTTAAGAAGAAAAAGAGAGCTATATCTTTGGTCGCGAATCCTTAGAGCTTTTCCAGAGGACAACCTTGTGCAGGGAAATGCACTGCTCTAATTGGCTGCCAACACTTCAACTAGGAAGTGTTGGCAGCCATCTTGGGACTCAGCTTTACTGGGTCCTCCCAAAAAAGTGAAAATAAAGAATTGGGGACAAAGTAGGAATACCCTGGCTCTGAAGTCATGGTCTTGGGGTCACCCGGGGACCCCGCCACAGCATAAAAGCATAATTTTTTTTTAATTGCTGAGAAATCATGATTAGGGCTCCCGGTTTTATGGTATTTATTTTTTTGCCATTTCCGTCTGTATTTATCCATATTTATTTTTTGGGCATTTTCTCTGTATTTATCCACATTTATTTTTGCCACAAGTAAAAGACGACACTACAGCTAGTATTTTTCCACATTTATTTAAATTGACAATGCACACATGCGCTCACTCAAACTAGCGATTTGTTGTGGCTTTAGCAGTGCTTTAAATGGTCTGGTACTGAGTAATTTGAAAAGGAGAGTACCTGTGCTTCTCAGTTCTGCTATAAAAACACTTTAGGATAGAGTACAAGCACTTATCAGGAGCAAACATATACCAGCACTTCTGTATTTCAATCTAAAGCCAGCTAGAAATCTGCCTTCAAATGTCTATGGTTTTCACACAGAAAGTACGTAAGGTTACCTATATTGGTGGTGGTGTGTTTGTGTGTAGACAGACAGATAGATAGATCCCAAGCTACACGCCATGTCCTTTTGATACATATTATATATATATACGTAACAATTAAGGACGTGCATGTAGCTTGGGAGCTCTCTGCTGCCAAAAGCTGTGTTCAATACCCCGGAAGGGGAATGTCGGCTCCTTCTCTGCTCATAGCTGCCAAGGTTTCACATGCTATGTGTGACATTTTCATAATGTCAGTGTAATTATGAGTGACATTTCAATGACTATGAGTGACACATTCTCACAAGCAAAATCAAGCAATGAAGATTAGAGGAACATATAAATATCAGAAAGTACACTCATTCGAGCAACGAGAAACTCTAAGAAGAGCTTAAAACTGCTACAAAGCACCAGAAATGGAAGGGCACCAACCAGAGATACAATGGTGACTGCATTTTTCAGTAACCCAGGGCAGGCAGACACTGCTGCTGCTCAGAAGATGACCTGATCATTCATGACCACGCGCTAGCCTAAAAAGCACATTTTATAGCATGGGCCAGCTTGGTATTGAAACTACCCTCAGAACCCCATCACTTCTGCATCTCTCCCACCCCCAAGAAAAATACCAGCTTTCTGTTCTCATTCTAACATTTTACAAAGGCCCAGATATGATTCTTAAGTACAACTTTGCATAGCTGCCAATTTTATTTATTGCTTATATGTGACATTTACAGGTTGTCATTGTGTGAATGAGTGACATTCTACTACTGAACGTGTGACACTTCGAATGGCATGTCCTCGTGAGTAAATCAAAGTAATGATTATTAATGACTACTGTTACTTTTGTGCCTGAGAGTTTTCTATTACTATAGCCAGATATATAACACAATAACTAACATACCCTAAAACAAGACAAGAACTGATGGTGTATCAGATGAATGAGTAATTAATGATGTTTTTTGTTGTGAATTAGAGTTTAAAATCATGCAATTCTGGAAAATATTAGACTATGATTTAAGTATTATGAAGGTGTGTGGAAGGGAAGGATTCTTTAGAGTGCTTGAATCTATCACGTTTTTCCATTCATACTGTCCTTTGCATTTTTTCACTCTTTATACACTTTCATTCTTTCTCTTCCAACATCTCTCTGAAATTGTCCATAAGCACGTCATGTCAGTGTTGTTAAACTCTACAAAACAGTTAGAAAAAGGAAATAGTCTTCGGGAATGCACTATGGAATAAAGGTGTGAAATGTGAATAGGGTGTTTAGTTATTCTTCAGCCGTCATTTGAGAACTTCAACTTTCTGTGTGATGCTGCAGCCAGTGCCCCGTTTTTTATACTGATCACCGGATCATTTTGTTTTCTTTCATATGTGTGCACACAAGGAAAGCCTGTGGGGCGGCCAGCATGATGGGGGTTGATTAATTACAAATTTGATCTTTTCTTATTCATTCTTCTTCTGCGGCAGCACTGAGAATTGAAGTGCTTACAACGTGCGCTGTATGGGGCCTGGGACTGGAGGAGTCAGGGGCGTTGGGGGAGGCTAGGGCATGGGGTGAAACAATAAAGCCTCGTTAACATGTAAATGGTCTTTCAAAAGACCTGTGAAGTACTCGGGTGCGGCTGTGTGCACGCCCGGGAAGGAATTACCAGAAGCAGGAAGGAGGCTTAGCTGGATTCGAGCACAGCAGTGTGTCAACATTTTCCAGTATTTTTCCGTTTCTAAATTTAAATACAGACAAAGGAAAAATAGATTTCCGTCTGTATTTATATGTAAAAATCCGTAAAAACTGAGAATCGGGAGCCCTAATCATGATATACGCAGCAAAACATTTTAAAGAAGCAAGTGTGGGAACACGCACTTGCTTTTAAATAACACCTTGGTGGGCCGGGTGCTGGGGGCAAATAATAAATATAGGAGGGGGTGCATGGGGCCCTCCTCCTAGGGCTTATCAAAGCCCCAACGGCCCTCACCTCCCTGGAGCAGTAACATTATTATATGACGGGGAAGCCTTGCAGATCCCCCACTACCCCGACGACTGCCACTTCCCGGGGGCACATCTATTGAATATTTTTTTTTTTATCATGTATGGGAGGCCCAACACCTCCCCTGCAGCCCGAGGTCCGCCACCTCCCTGTGGCTCTGCCTCCCTACTGGGCCCCAGGAACCACCACTTCCCTAGGGAACACATACAACAATTAAGGGGGGTCCATTGTGGACGCCCAGGGACCCCCATCTCCCTGGAGCTTACTCCATAAAGGAAGGGGGCGTGCCAATCCCCTCCTGGAGCCCTAAATGGCCCTGAGTACCGCCACACCCCAGGGCCAGCTCCAGCAATGTTCCGGGATGCCCACCCCCAGGACATTGCACTTTGGATGTAACAGGAGAAGTAATTGGCACCCAAGAAAATCTTTGGGTCCAGCTACCGCTCGTTTTACCTCCAGTAAGTCCCACACAGCGGGATTCATAAGAGGTCTATGGAGGCCATACCCCTTTCTCCCCCACTCTGCAAACGCGGCTCCTTGTGCACTACTGGTTGGGGAATGACATCCACTTTACTTCTGCGGGACCTTGGGGACCAAGAAGTCCTTCTGGTACTTCCTATAAATCTTACACTGCAGAATCCCTGAGAGTAGGTCAGAGACCCTGCACCCTTTCACTCTGCAAACACACCGACTAGTTAAAAAACCATAGACATTCACTGAAAGAACCAAAGATTACAAGTACGTTATAGTTAGAAATTAGCATTTCAGAAACCTTAGAAATTCACTGAAAAAACTAAAGGATACAGGGACATTATAGTTAGAAAATAGAATTCTAAAAAACCTAGAAATTCACTGAAAAAATTAAAAAAGGTTACAGAAACGTTATAGTTAGGCTGACATTTCCCTCGTACAAAATCAGTGAAATTCAGCAGTTATAATTAGCTGAGCTAACTATAACCTGCGCCCCCGCAATGCACTGCTTATGACCTCACATATTGCATCACTCATGACATGGTCAGTGACATCACTTAAGACATCACTTATGACATTATCCAGTGAGTGTAATTAATTTCTTAGAGTTTACAACTGTTAAATATATATACTAACCTACTACAAAAGTTAAATTACTATTCTAGGTGCACTAATACTGAGTGATACTGCTTCTAACACATATTATGTGAGTGGCTGTGTAGCTGCGGCAGTCCCACCAAGCATATTGCCGCCTCAAGACCGCTGCACCACTACCAGGGATCTCTTATCCCTAGTAGTTGCGGTGGTTGTGGTTCGACAGCCGGTACGGCGGTGGCTGGACCTCCACAACCGCCCCACCATGAGTCTGTTGGACTGTGGATTTTACAGATTCATAATCAGACACTTAGTGTAATGCATGGTATGAGAGAAGTAGAAGCAGCGATACCTACAATAGACAAAGCCCTGATGAAAGATGTTGACCTGTAGAGACATATGAGCAGGCGTAAACCTGTAGGCAAAATATGAAGAGGATGGTTTATTATATCTCATCTAACATCCATGTGATAGATATTTGAATCATATCTGCAGTCCCCCATCCAATAAAGTGGAATATCTCTCCCAAGGTATTATTAACAGTATTCTAGATCCCTGCAAATATCCACTTGATTTTACGTGAACTCCTGCACATAAGTAGAGCCCACCTTGTTGGTATCTACCTACCTTGGTAAAGATAAGTCATTGATGATTATACATGGCATGATAATGAGTGGGTGAGGTGACCTATCCAATTCTTTTGGAAACCAGCTATTTATTGAAAGGAGTGAACCAATTGCTCACTTCATGGACATACGCACCTATTGTGTGTCAGTTTTATCTTTATGACATAGCAAAACTGGGTAACAGAACTTGTTAACCACTGCTGCTATGCCATATAGGAATTGCAGACTCTCTGAGATGCTGTCAGAGCAGTGTTTGAAGTAGAGGGAAGGGTAGGTGGAGAGAATAGTAGGGGTAGGTGGCAGGAGGCCCTGTATCTTTTAAATTGGTGACAGGGAGGAGAGGCTATGTTAACCCCTTCCCGGTGGGGCTAATTCCCCCGCGGTATGGGGAGGGGGCCGCGCGTGGTGCAGCGGTATTCATGACGACCTGAGCTTGTCATGACTCCGCCCACTCAATGGAACACCCTGCACAGGAGTGGAATTATCCCCACGTGGGCGTTCCAGGGCAGTTATCTCGTCATGAGCACAGCTCCACTGTGCCTCATGACGAGCTGAGCTCGTCAGAAGCGCTGAAGGAGTTAAGTTAGTTTGCCCAATTACTCCTTTGCCATTGCATAGCAGCTGAAAGCAGGGGCAGATGATTGTATGGGTCATGTATTATGAAAATTATAGATGATTAAAAAGTGGAGAACAGGATTGTTTTTAACTTCGGGGTTCAGAGTGACATCACAGAGACCTCGAGCTGTGCTCTTGTTATTTTAAGATGCAACTCTGAATCCCTCGATGAAAAATATCCCACTGATTCACTGTTACCCATCCACAATTCTATATATTGTTAATGCCAGCATGAAAGTAAGCACTCGGTTTAATATGTGACTCATTTGTTGAGAAGAAGAGATATTTTACTTAAGCACAGATTTAAAAAATGAACCGAATAATACGTCTTAATTATAATTGTTTTCTTTTTAAATGTGCTGTGCAGCCTGCCTTTTTCAAGCTCGATCTATCAAAATATTCCGAAAAAAACAAACATAGAGACAAACACAAATCGCTGGAAAGGAGAGATATTTTCACTTGGCAAGCATGTCTTGTGCTGGAACATATGCACAGTGATAATAAGCCCATGCATGAAAATAAATGGCCACAGGCAATCATTAGCTAAACCTACATAATTAATTCAGCGAAACGTAAGGAAAACGCAAATCCACAAGCATTCCCAGAAGTATCTCTGTTATTGCAAATGATTTGATTTTGTTACGTTTATTTAAAAATGGTAGCTTTTGTGGGGGAAGGAACAGATTGTTTGTCACGTAAACACATTCCAGTATTGGTAAAGTCTCTACCAACTGAGCAAGTCATTGCAGTGCTACTGGACTCGTGATTTTTGGATTACCAATGTTTGGCCACATTATTCCTCACGCATTCAGGATTTCTTTTAGGGCTGATAATGTGGGACCGCTGGGAGTTCTACCCACGAGAAACAGGCATAAGGCACTAGTCGATAAGAATTTCCCTGGTGTAGATCTCGAATATTTTTTAAATGACCTCTTCTCTGGTTCTCTTCCCAGAAATTACAAACTAGCAATACCGCGTAAACTCAAGAAGGAATAACATTTGTTCTGCATCTCCTAGTATAATTCCATGAAGCAAAAATTAAAAATAAAAGCATGAGAGAAAAAGTTTTAAAAAAAATACTGATCCCTTCTCTTTCAAATAGGCTCTTAAGGGCTCAATTCACAGACATGCAAAAAAATTGTTCACGATGTGCCATGTGCAAGTACAGTTCTTTGCAGAAGGTTTTCTTTCTTATAAACGCTAGGACTTTGTGAAAATCTCATGTGGACTGACATAAGTGCCATTTGTGCATACAGAAAATCCTGTGTGCCAGAAGACCAAGAAATATTTTCATTTTATTTATATAACGTTTATGTAAAATGTTTTAGCATACAGTGTTATCATTGTAAAACACACCATGGACAGACGATCAAGCGTTTCAAGTGAGTTGTTGCGATATCCTTGCAAGGTATATGGTTATTTTATGGTGCAAACAATAGAAGCACACAATTTGGCCATGGTGCAGTGGCACCGAGCTCGAAGGGGACCATTGAAACCTCAAATATTGCTGTATTTTACCACCCAAACAACAGTCAAATGGGCTATTTTCCTAACTTGCAGCAGGCTCTACGGCCTTCTTGTTGCATTACAGCACACAGTGGCGTAACTAAGGGGCCTGCAGTTCTGGGGGAGGGGCCCAAGCTCTAGGGGCACAGCACAGTACCCTGGCCTGAGAGCTCCTGAGTGAGTCCAGAGGCGGTCCTCTCTGTGTACTTTGCAAGGGGGCCTCAAGTTTAGTTATGCCACTGAATCCATACACAATTCAACAGTAGCGGTAGGTGGTAGGAGTGCTGCCGGGCGGTGACGGGAGGCAGGGGAGGGGAAGAGTGGAGGGTAGTAGACTATGGAATACGGCCAAATGCAGGTAAAAATATAAATACATAAAACGAATTTCGTTGCTCGCACTGCATCGAATTTGGCAATGCAGTGCACGCAACGAAATTCGTTTTATTTATTTATACGTTTACTTACCTGCATTTGGCTGTATTCCATAGTTTACTACACCCCACCCTGACCCTCCACTGCCCCACGTCACCACCCGGCAGCACTCCTACCACCTACCGCTACTGTTGAATTGTGTATGGATTCAGTTTTTGGAAAAAAAATCAGCTGTGGAGTTAGTGATGTGTTCTTCCAACGTTAAGTCCGCCACTAATTCTATGGCTGCTTCCGGCGCAAGAGTGGCCATATCAATGTGTCGGAGAGCTTCTTTTATTTCCAGCTCTGATAGACATGTGGTAGGGGTATATACTTCTCGAAAGTGATCCGCCAAGATATTCACTATGTCTTCAGGATGTGTTGTAAGCATCCCTTCCTTCGACCAGAGCTGCTGTATGCCTCTTACGCCTTCTCTACCCCTATCTAACCAGGCCAACATTTTGCCCGCCTTATCCCCTACGTCATAAACTTTGTCTCTTGTAGCCGTAATATTCTCAACTGTCCGTACTTTTAAGTGATCCCTGTATTGTTGCTGGCATACATTCAATGTGTGCGCTGTGTCAGAGGTTGGGTTGGTCGAGTGTGCGGTTTCTGCCTCCTGGAACTCCCCTTCCAGTTCTGTTAGTTCTCTTTGATGCTCCCGCTCATACCCAGTGATAGACGCAATAGCCTGCCCCCTAAAGACAGCTTTATAAGCCTCCCATAAAATAATTGCAGAGTCAACTGAGGTCGCATTTTCCTCAAAATAGAGTTTGGTTGAGTTGCGGAGCGATTTTTTGATAGTCGGGACTGCAAGGTAGCCTGGGTATATGGGATAGAGTCGTCTACGGGTTTTTCTCGGACATGAGAGTGTAAGCATTAATGGGGAATGGTCTGAAATACCTCTAGGTTTTATGGCGACGTCCTCAATGTTTTGTAGTCTCGAGTCTAGCATAAGGAAGTAATCTATGCGGGATAAACTGTCATGAACCGCGGAGTGATACGTGTATTGTCGTGTCTCTGGGTGTGTGTGCCTCCATATATCTACCAGGCCCATTGCCTCCAAGAATCCCTGGAAACGCGAAGGTCCAGGTGTATGATTTCGAGCTGGAGATCTGTCTATTGTTGCATCAAGTACGGTATTAAAGTCCCCTCCTATGATAAGATCTCCCTCCGGTAAGCCCAGTAGGAAGTCGCCTAGTGCCGGTAGTGCCACTGCATGTAGCGCCGGTGGTATGTAGACCGAGACAATATTTAAAAATGTACCTTCCCATTGCCCTTGGATCGCCGCAAATCTTCCCTGATCGTCAACCTTAGTCTGTAAAACCAAAAACGGCGATGACATTTTAATTAGTACGCCAGTGCCTCTAGAGCCTGTGGTGAATTCAGAGTGAGCAATCATTTTGTAACTCCATCTATCCAATGCTTTACATGCTGACCCTGTGAGATGCGTTTCCTGTAGGAGTGCTAGCACCGGACTGTGTCTCTTCAGAGCCTGTAAGACCAGTCCTCTCTTTATTTTGTCGCCCAGCCCTCTCACATTCCAAGTCATGACTGTAAGGGGGTGCACTGCGGTTTCTCGCGTCGTCATGTCAGCGTCACTCTGTAGAGGATCGAGGGCCATAGGTACTGTATAGTGGCCGCAAGGAGGTAAAAGGACATGTCAGTGCGCGCAAGCAGGCCCTGACTATCTATCGTGTGTACAGTTGTGCTAACTCTATAATTTGCAGTGCGAGTTGGGCCTGTAGGCCTACCTGATGAATGAAGTTTTTTCCTGTTGCCATTGCCTTGAACAAAAACAAACAATTTACGTATACTAATACCATTTCCCCCCAAACCCCTCCCCCCTCCCTGCCTCCCTGCTATGCGGTCTTGCAACTACCCGCCTCCCCAACTTAGCAGAGCACTCTTTCCCTCCCAACATCATAGTACTTGCGTGTCCGGGGTATTAGGTCCAGTGAAGTTTCCAGACCTTCAAGCCCCCCTGACCCGCTTCCAGAGCCGCCAGAGCCTCATTACTGTAACAATGATACATATGTGTCAGGAGCCTCTTGATTAATTGTCTTTGGTTCACAGCCTACTCTTCTTCCTCACGTCTTGGAGACTGCCCTGGATTCGGATGTTCAGTTTGTTGCGAGTCTGGCCAATTCCTGCCCTTCTCGTCGGCGGAATTGTCTGTTTCCACGGTTGTTGCTTCCCGCTTGACGCCAACCATCAATCCAGTCCTGCGCCGCCTCTGGAGTTTCAAAGGACCATGTCCGGTCATCTGCCACCACCCTGAGCCTCGCCGGGCAAAGCATAGAGTAGGGTAAATCTCTCGCTCTCAGTTCTTTTTTGACCTCTTGAAAATACCTCCTGCGCCGGGACACAGCCGCCGTGTAGTCTGGAAAGAAGGTTATTGTTGAGTTTTGAACACAACAATGAGAAAAGTGTTCCCTCAATGGCCACAATTTTTCAATATAGGGATACATCCCACTCTTGATATAACCTAGGTGACAGACACACAACAAAAAAATATATGCAGTTTTTTATTTTCTATTAAGCATTGCTTTCAAGTTTTTATATTTTTTACATAGTATTTCAATTCATAAGAGACATTTTATCACATATATTCCATTTCATAAATAGTATCATGGTTCATACAATGAAAAAAAGTATAAGATGACAATGACTATATACACAAAAAAAACAATTTATACAAATTCTTGTACCCCGGTTATCACACAATCAATCACATCATACTAACACATTCATGCCCTCACTCCATTCAAACCCACAGCATCTGAAAAAGGAAACTGATTTCTAATTGGCAGGGAACTCCCGCCAACTAGTAGGTCTCAAAGCTCAGTGTGAGACCCCGCACTTGGTCGACGCGCGTTTTGGCGGCACAAGACCACCTTCCTCAGGACCTCTTCCAGGCAGTCAAGCCCACGTGTACAGGGGACCTAAAATATTCAGTGAAAGATACTGTCACCACAATTATTCTCAAAAAAAGAAAGAAAGAAAACCATCTCTATTTACAGTGATCATAAACATATTTCAGAATGACACTATGGCTCAACACATGACCAAGCACAATTGAATCCTCAGTAAGTGTACATAACCATAATTGAATAAAATGCAACAAAGAAAGTCTCTGATGGTACAAGGAAGTTGATAGGATGTTAAAGGAAACCTGCCAGTGTAGCATCTGTTTCAAAAGCATGGGAGTTTATCTGTGGGCTATTGTACATGCAAAAAGGGATCCCACATTTTTAGGGAAACTCAAGGATTCTACAAATTTATTCTGAATAGGACGTTTTAGAATTCATAGTGGGCACACGTTTACTTACGATTAAAATCCAGTTATTCCTTTTCCTCCAGGGAGGACAATGTCGCAAGCATGAACCATGGAAAATGGTAAGTGCAAGAAGGATTACACTGCAAATACCTAAGAGACAAAAAAGGGGCCCAGGTCTAAGCAGTCTTATAAATAAATTATGTAGGCAATCAGGATATACTTTCGATTAATTAGCCTGCCTTACCCCAGTTCAATATAAGGAGAGTTTCATCAGCGTCAAGTCATATACAAAGGGATGAAAGAATATCGTAGATCCAGTAATGCCGTATTGGATGTAATATTCAACTGAAACGACATATGCGCATAATAAGAGAGATGAAGTCTGTTAATTTCCGTAGAGTCCTATAGCATTCATGTCACAATGTACTCCTAAAGCAGACTCACCTTTTAATCAAATCTATTTCTCCCCTCTCCAAGTTCAATTTCTCTATTCTGTTTTAAGTTAGTGACACGATTGATCACTTCCCATGCCCACGAATAACCTAAGATGTAAAAAGATCACAGTCTCAGTCTCTATTTCTTGTAAGTAAAGTCAGGGTCACTCGAATTCACAAAGATCTAGATCCTCATTCAAATGTCAGTGAACTCACTAACAAATACATCAGAGTTAACATGTGTATATGTAGACACACTTCCTACAATTTGATGTCATTTCACACGTACGTAGTAATGTGTGTGCAAAGGAAAGATAACGTGGTTCCCATTTTAAATAGTGCGCGTGTTCCGGGCAGCAGAAAAAAATTAACTATTAGACGGGACAGCTAAGCTGGACGCGTAGGTGCAAATATAAAAAGGTTAAACACGTATCTCTGACAAATCACATAGTTCCCATAAGAGCCGAAAATAAGTGCACGCGTATAGGGCGGCAGAAGAAAATTAACTATTAAACAGGACCGCTACGCTGAACATGTAGATGCGATTCGATGGTTAGATATGTGCCTCTATCAGAGTTTTACTTACTGCAATGCCGCACGGGGTGTAAGCCAAAACGGTCTCCAGCTGGGTGGTGTAATTCCAAACAGGAAACAAAACTGCTGGCCATGTTTTAAACGGTTGGGAACCGGCGCAACTATCGCAATGTTTGTACACGCACTGGTGGAGAAGTCCTCGCGGCCTGCAGGAAAGCATCTCTGTCTCGGAAGTTAAAGAGACGAGTGAGCACCGGTCTCGGGGGGGGGGGCTCCCTGCTTCGGCCTACTGCCAGGAACTCTATGTGCTCGCTCCACTGTAAAGAAATTTGAGAGTCCCTTAGGTTTCAAAACTGTCTTTATCAGTTCCTCCACATACAGATCCATTGCCTGCTTGCCCTCTGTCTCCGGAATTCCAATTATGCGCACATTGTTGCGTCGTGCGCACCCCTCCTGATCATCAAGCTTGTCAGCCAGAGATTTATTATCTTTCTTGAGTTGAGAGACTTCTGTCAGGCTTCAGCCCCGTACCGCAAATGCGGCACATAACTACAATTCCTATGATGCTTCGGCGTAGACAGGAAGTAATAAAACCTGTCTTAGTGCGCGATTGGTTGCGCTAATTCTTCCTGTTTCCTGCCTTCGTCGGGTTGACAAAGGGATTCCTGGTTCTGCCGTGCAAGTTCGCATGCTGTGACTTTGTGCCTGCGGAGTCCGTGTGAACTTTCGGAGCGGTGGCAGCTCATGCTCCGTTCCCTTGTCCATAGCTGAGGTCTGCTAGCGGGCGGACGCGGATTGGCAGATCATTTCTCCTTACAGCGGGTTACTGCGAGCTGCGGCCGCGTAACTCCGTATGTAAGGTTTATCGTTTGTTTTGGTTGGGACATTACAGTGGGTTACTGCGTGCTGTGGAGGCAGCGTAACGCCGTCTGTTAACCGTGTTTGGAGTTAAGTTCATGGACATTACAGCGGGTTACTGCGTGCAGCTGCAGCGTAACACCGTCTGTTGTTTGGGAATCAATCAAGTAGGAGTTAAGTGCGGAGCTTGGCGGTGGTCGCAACCGCAAGTTACCGTATATGAGGATTTTCCATTGGATTGATTCTTCTTGCTTAAACTGTGAGATTAACAGCTTGTATGATTTATTTGGTTATTTGAACAGCTATTGTCCTAGGTAGGGGATCCAAGTGCCTACTTCCAAGGAAGGCTATTTATCATCGCTGGGGACGCCAGCTGGCTGGGTGATTTCTAACCTTGTCTATTCTGCATCTGGTTTCGATATTCCCTGGAGGTTTCCAAGTCCTGTGAAGCTCATAGGAGTTCCCAGCAGGGTAGGGGTTCAGAGAAAACACATGAGTAATAATCTGTTTATCAATGTATATTCGCTAATGCATGATTTTGCTTTCCTTATCAGACGATGTTACAGGGTGTCATATGGTGTGCTGTTATATACATATGCAGAGGACAAACAGGTATTTTTAGTCTTAGGTGAATTAGCGAGAATTGATGAGTGTAGATTGTTGACATTATCTTATTATTGTGTTTATGTCTTTTCAGAGCCTTTGTCCCTGCTGACCCCTCCCCTACCTGGTGTCCCTCGCTTGACAACTCGAAGACCCCTGGGGGTAACCCCACGTCAGGGTACTTGGTGATGTCAGGAGATGGTCCTTTATTCTACTGCAGCTGAATCCTGCGAAGCTATACCTGACAGAATTGCGCGCCTAAGATATTTGCTTCACCCGGTTCTGTTGTAGTGGAATAATGGCGACCATGGATGATGTGCTGCAGGCTCTTCTGTTGGTACAGCAAGAGCTGGCTTCATCCAAAGCAGAAGCCACCGCCTTAAAAGAAAAGGTTGAGAGGTTGTCACGGAATCCGTTTGATGCAGGCGCTGGGGCCTCTCAGATTCAGGTGACTGTCCCTCCTCCCATCCCTCTGGCTAGTTCAGAGAGGTACTCTAGGGATCCCTCTAAGGTGCAGGTGCTCCTAACACAGATCATGCTACACTTCTCCTGCAAACCCGCATCTTTCCCGAATAACCACTCACATGTTGCCTTTGCCATTTCATATTTAGTTGGGGATGCTGCTAATTGGGCGGTTCCTTTGGTAAGAAATAATGATCATATTTTATCCGATTGGGCAGCTTTTAAGGCAGACTTTGAGCGTGTATTCGATCGAAGGGCTACCACATTTAGCGCAGATAGGGAATTGCTTGAGTTAAGACAAGGGAAAAAAGATCTGATCACTTACTTAACCACCTTCAATAGGCTGATAGCAGAGACTGAGTGGCCCGAGGAGAAACGGATGTCATTGTTTTACCAGGGCCTATGAGACGAGCTTAAGGATGTTATAGCCCAGATAGATCCCCAACCTACCACTTGTGCCGCTATGATTAGCTTGACTCTGAGATTAGATGGCAGGATGGTGGATAGAGGTGGGGACAGAAGGAGATGGGACAGGGGGTCATACAGGTATGACAGGTTCTCTTGGAAACCCCTCTCCTCCCCTGAGGTGGGAGTAGAACCTATGGAAATAGGTGCGGTGAGACCTGCTCTGTCCAAAGAAGAAAGAAACACTAGACACATGCAGGGGTTATGTATGTATTGTGGAAAGAGAGGGCATTTTGTAAGGGAGAGTCCTACCAAACCCAGAACCTCTGAATATGGGTCCAGTGGCAAGAAAGTAGCTGTGTCATCGACTGGTGGTCCTTCACAGAGCAGCGAACCATTGGAGAGTGAGAGGGCAGATCAAGAATTGCAGCTTCCTTCCTTGACGGCTTTGACGTTAGTGGACAGTGAGACACACATGAATATACTCATGGATCTAACATACAAACACGAGTCACATCAGGTACAAGTGATGTTGGATTCAGGTGCCACCGGCAACTTCATTGACAGCGGCTTGGTATCCCGGTTGGGTATACACAGGGTGAGATTGGGAAAGGCGGAGAAAGTGTTTACTGTTGATGGACAACCACTGAAATCAGGATTGATTGTGGAGCGAACAGAAACAGTAGTATTGACATAGAAAATGGTTGCGGAGAGGCATACTGAGAGTCTGGCCCTGAACATAATAGAAGCAGCGCAATACGAGGTGATTCTGGGCATGCCGTGATTGTGCTTCCATAATCCCATCATAGAATGGAAGACGAAAACCATCACATTCTCAGCTGAGGAATGCATAGACCATTTGTTCTCACTGCATCAGATAGCAGTTGCAGCCTTGTCTCGAGCGTATGTAGTGGCTACTGCAGAAGAGAAGGAGGTGTTGTTACCCATGGAGTATATACAGTATGAGGATGTGTTTAGTGAAAAAATGGCAGAGCTCCTGCCCCCTCATAGGGAGTACGACTGCCGTATCGATCTGATTGAGGGGGCCACTATTCCATCATGCAGGGTATATGCGCTTTCCGAACCTGAAACCAAGCATTTAAGGGGGTATCTGGACCATTACCTTGATATAGGTTTTATACAGCCTTCCAGGTCTCCTGCCGCGTCGCCTCTTTTCTTTATCTCTAAAGCGAATGGTGATCTGAGGGCCTGTGTAGATTATAGAGTCCTCAACAAGAACACAGTGAGAAACAGATATCCGTTACCCCTGATTCCTGTGCTGCTAGACCATGTGAAAGAGGCCCAGATCTACACACGACTAGATTTGAGAGGGGCGTACCATTTGGTACGAATAAAGAGCGGGGACGAATGGAAAACAGCTTTCAAAACTAGGTACGGGCTGTACGAATATAAGGTCATGCCATTCGGCCTTTGTAATGCACCTGCTGCATTTCAATTATTTTTAAACGATGTACTGAAGGATTTCATGGATTTGTTTGTCGTTGTCTATATAGACGACATTTTGATCTATTCTGTAAATCCACAGGTATACGTAAGTCATGTTTGCAAGGTGTTGGCTCGGCTAAGGATGCATAAACTATACTGCAAACTTAGTAAATGTGAGTTTGGGGTGAGGCAGGTTGAATTCCTGGGAGTAATGTTGTGTCCGGAGGGGTTGCAGATGGCCGACAGGAAAGTACTAGCTGTGCAGGAATGGCCAATTCCAAAGACAGTCAGAGAGGTGCAATGCTTTTTGGGCTTTGCGAACTACTACAGACAGTTTATCCTGCAGTTCTCCAAGGTAGCTGTTCCCATTACTAGACTGCTAAAGAAAGGGTGTGAGTTCCAGTGGACTCAGGAGGCTGATGACGCATTCAACTACCTAAAAAAGGCTTTTACGGAAGCCCCTGTTTTGTCTCATCCTCGTACAGAGGATCCTTTCATAGTTGAGGTGGATGCATCAGATGAAGCAATGGGAGCGATCTTGTTCCAAAGAGATCAGAGCACGGGACAGTTACATCCAGTAGCTTATTTGTCAAAGAAGTTGAAATCAGCCGAAAAACACTATACAATAGCAGAAAAGTAATTGCTGGCTATTAAAAGGGCTTTTGAGGAATGGCGACACTATTTGTGGGGTGCCAGACATCCTATCACAGTGTATACCGACCACAGGAATCTGCAATACATGAGAACAGCAAGACATCTCTCCCAAAGACAGATGAGGTGGATGCTGTTTTTTGCAGAGTACGATTTTGTGGTTACTTTCATAAAGCGGATTCATTGTCTCGGTTAGATACCGGAGAGAACTGTTCAAATGTGGCTGTGCCTGTTTCTGTCATAGAACCCTCCAAGGTGGTGGGGGCTATAACAGCCGATAGATTTCTGGACAAGGTAAAAGAACATCGCTCAGTGGATGAATGGAAGGCATGGGTGACTCAACACAGTGAGCGGTCTATGCGGCAAGGGTTGCCGTTCCATTGCTCCAAGCGGTACCTACCCCTTGTCGCCCTACGAAAAGAGGCCTTTCGTGGTGTCATGAGTCTCCCTTGGCAGGTCATCAGGGTATCAAAAAGACACAAGAGTTGGTGCAAAGACACTTTTGGTGGCCAGAGCTCAATAAAGAGGGGGCGAGTTGGGTGACTGAATGTGAAGAATGTGCAAGGGCGAAAGGAGAGACAAGGTGCCAGAAAGGTAAATTGATGCCCATGCCCACACCTATTAGTCCTTGGACACACATAAGCCTGGACTTCATCACAGGTCTACCCCTAGAAAAGGGGTTCTCAGCGGTCTTAGTGGGCATAGACAGCCTTACTAAACTTCGACACTTTATACCCTGTGCCAATCTTCCCACAGCTAGCCAAACTACTCAGATTCTCATGTCTAACGTAATCAAATTACATGGAGTTCCCGAGTCTATCGTGTCGGACAGGGGACCTCAATTCATAGCCAGGTTCTGGAAGATGTGGTGTAAGGCTTTGCACATAGAATCCTCACTATCAATTTCCTTCCATCCGCAAACGGACGGGCAAACGGAGAGGTTGAACCAGACACTGAAAAAGTATTTGAGGTGTTATGCCAAAGATGCTCAGGAATCATGGGTAGACATGCTGTGGATGGCAGAACTGGCCTACAACAATTCATGGCACAGTTCGATTGGTCTGTCTCCCTTCCAACAGATAAGGGGAGTAGCCATGGGCTCAAGGTTCTCCCCTTCATTTGCAAACATCTACATGGGTGCTCTCGAGGCGGATATGATCTGGAGCATTAAAGGTACCAAATGGATTGATAATATAGTTTACTGGGGTCGCTATATAGATGATTGCCTCTTAATATGGTCAGGATCAGAAGCAACACTTGTGGAGTTCTGTGCATATCTGAATAACAATGAGATGAACATGCGATTCACAACACACATTAGCTCTACAAATGTAACCTTCTTGGACACAGAACTATATGTAAAAAATGAAACACTCCACAGTAAACTGTTCCGGAAAACAACAGCTTGCAATGCAGTCCTTCATAGTAACGGTTCCCATCCTATCCATCAGATTAACAGCATCCCTTATGGGGAATTCATGAGAGCAAGAAGAATCTGCAGTGAAGAACAAGAATTTGAAACCTGCATCAAAGAAATGCAGTCTAGGTTTACCTTAAGAAGTTACAATCCTCAGATCATTTCAAAAGCGGACAAAAGGATTAAGAAAATAAGCAGAGAGTCAACTTTAATTCCTAAAACTCTGAGGTTGGAACAACAACAACCTGTAAGACTCATCACAGACTTTAATGAACTGAGTCCTGTGATACGCAAAAGTTTTAATAAACACTGGGGGATCTTAAGAGCTGACAGAACATTGACCTCCATAATAGGAACTCATCCTCAAATAACTTTTCGTAGAGGTCGAAATTTGAAGAACAGACTAAGTCCAACTGTACCTAAAGACACAAGAACTTGAGATTGGTTGACCCAAAAATCCAAAGGTTTTTTCAAATGTGGAATATGCTCAATGTGTAGATGGGCAAATCATGGAATTAAGTCATTCATGGACCACAGATCCAAACGATACAACATCAACATGAACATCAACTGTGACACAAAATTCACAGTGTACATCATTGAATGTGCCTGTAAAAGCAGATATGTAGGAAGTTCCATCAGACCTCTAAGAGAACGGATAAGGGAACACGCAAGAGCATATGCTATGAGAGATCCGAGATACCCCATGGCAATACATATGGCTTCGTGTCCTTCACAAGGAAATATCAAAACATTCACCTTCTATGGCATTGATGTTGTACAAGCAACAGTGAGAGGAGGAAACAGAGAACTACGCCTAAGAAGGGAGGAAGCGCTTTGGATCATGCGTCTAGATACGACCAGGACAGGCCAGAATACTGACGATGAACTACATTTCTTCTTGGGGCCTGATACCTGAAGGATGATGATCATCTAAGAAATCCAATCCATTTTCTAAACTGTATCTTGAAAAGAATGGGTTGGATACTGAGACAATGTGTTTTCCTAATACAAGCACTGACACTACCTTTTGTTTGAAACGATTGCAGTTCCATATATATCACGTCAACAATGATGGTGCCAATAGCTGTCGTGGATAGTTCAAGGAGAATGCTGTCCATATAACCACATTGTAAATAAGATTGTGACAAGACTTCTCTGCTTATTTCCTAAATACAATTGTTATAAATCAGTAACGAACCGAATAATCTGTATCCTTTTCCTCCCTATTATAGGGAGTTATGTGTTCAATTTCTGCGTAAGAATTTTTTCACTTTTATTCCCTTTTCACTAGTCTTGAAATTAGCGCGGTTAACCACATTGTCTTTGTTTACTTATAACACGTCCTAAATTGGATCTCATTGACTCCGCGCATTTATGTTTCTATATTCAAAATGTAGCTACAGCTTACATCCTAAACACAATTAATGAGTAGCTGTGATATCAATTAACTTAATCATCTCATAAAACAAGGTCATCGTTTCGGAACCTTTCCGTTTCTCAAAAGAAGTAACTCTTCTTTTTTGGCCTTCCTCACTTTCGCGCGGTCTAGCCTTTTGTAGGAATTTCCTTCAAAAGGGGCGGGTTCATCCGTACTCGGTGTTCCCGCACTCGGCAACCCACCGATCCCGACGCAACTTCTCAGGCTCACCACGGGTAAGATTATGTTTCTTGACCTCCGGGCACAACCCATTTTGTTACTTAAACCCAACAGGCCCCTTCACGAACCCTCCCTTTTCATTTTCAGCCTCCGATCAACATAATTTGGGAAATTTAACAAATTCCCCACTTACCTTTTCGACGCGATCAACACGATTGCTGCCACCTTTTCAGAAATATAAACCACCCGATTAGGACCGGGTTGGAATTATCACCGGTTCACCGGTGAGTGATCACAACCCCCCCCCCCCCCTTTTTATAATAAATTTTCATATCACCTCAAAGTTAAATTCCTGCTCAGGGTTTAAGTGACTTTTCCTCCCTTATTTCCACTTTTACAGACCCCGCGTCTTGGTCATTAGATCAGGTAATGACCTTCTTGTTTACAATAATCCCCTTGACTCGATTTCACAGTTACTCATTTCTTGAATCAACATTGGTAAAAACTATAGTTGCTTTCCTATTCAGACGAAATTATAATTATGGGTTCGGTTTAGTGACACGGCGCTTCAAAAAAATAATTTTGTTTTGTGTTATTTAATCCTTTTCTGTTTTGGCGAAACAATTCTAATGACACTCCGGTCATTGCCACAAAATTTAAATTGTGTTTTTATTATTTTTCATTTTGGCTAAACATTTCACATGATTTTCCGGTGATTGCCATGATAATACTGCTTGGTTTCTAGAACTGTGTATTTCCTTCAGGCACATTGACTAAAACTTTGTTTCTACTCGTTCGGTCTTACGGTTTGATAAGAACAATCATGAGTTCTAGGGTGCAACTTAGTGTAATCGGTGAGGGGTAATTCCCGTAGAATAATTTCATTTGATTTGAATTCTAAAAGAGACGAATTTAAGTGATTCAGTGCCTAAATGTATCATTATGATGATTAATATAAATTTTAGCAAAGGGCAGTTTGTTCTGTATACTTACTGTCAGAATATCCTTAGGAATATACGTTGTTCTATCAAATGTTAAGATACTGATATTATCAAATTATGCTACATGTGTCATTATGGGACCTATAATACCAAAAGCATTTTGTTTTCATTGTATTACAATAATGAACCTAGCCAGATGCAAAGAATAGTACTATTATAACTTCACCTTACACTTGCACTTATATTTTGTGAAATGTACATCGCATCTTATACTTATTTAACCTTAATCGCACCGAAAAGTCACAACACATTGGTCTATTTCTGACACAAGGAGTTCATCTCCTTTTTTTAAATAAGTAAAGTTATTCCACTCAAAAGTTTACCTTTTCCCATCCCTACTGTGTTGGTTTCCACGTCACGGGTGTTCCTTCTTTCCACAATCAACGCGATACCAGGCTTTCGACATTGTATTTATTTCTTTATTTTCTTTCAGCCCTGATGAGCCACAGCCACATGTTGTAACGAAACACGTGTCGGCTTGTTTGATATTTGCAGTGATTCCCAGGTGGGGAACACTGTCGGTAAATAAAAGTTTTGAAAACTATACGCTTTGTACAGTCTATCCCTACCAACATTACTCTACGATAAACCAATCTACAGATACAGACTTGTGTGCTCTGGACCCTTTTCTTGTCTCCCTTCCATGCCACATATGGATTTGATGCAAAGGTACTGCCTATCAACATCCCTGTAGAACTCCATAATCAGCCTAAGGTACTGATGGAAGTTAGGAAATTGCACAACCTGCAGAAAAAGGTTAGACGGCATTTGATTCAGGCTAAGGAGGTGTACAAGAGATGGGAGGACAGACACAGACGTGAGGGACCTCAATATCAGGTGGGAGACAAGGTATGGCTGTCAACTAAGAACATCAAGTTCAAGCTGCGCAGCATATTCCATCCCAGGTTTATTGGGCCTTATGCGGTGGTGAAGCGTATCAATCCTGTGGCATACAAGCTGCGCTTGCCCGGTTCCTTGAGAATACACCCCGTCTTTCACTGTAGTCTATTGAAACCGGCTGTGGGTGCTAGACACTCCTCCTCCTCCGGTGGTGTGTGATGGGGGACTGGAATATGAGGTCAGGAGCATCAAGGATTCCAAGTTGCGCAAGGGAGCGCTGTGGTACTTGGTGTCCTGGAAGGGGTATATGGCTGAAGACGATTCCTGGGAATCAAGTCGGGATGTGCATGCCCCTGCGGCTGTTCGATCATTCCATCGCCGGTTCCCTGCCAAGCCGGGGCCGGGGAGGCGTTAGGAAGGGGGATGTACTGTCAGGCTTCAGCCCCGTACCGCAAATGCGGCACGGAACTACAATTTCCATGATGCTTCGGCGTAGACAGGAAGTGATAAAACCTGTCTTAGTGCGCGATTGGTTGCGCGTAATTTTTCCTGTTTCCTGCCTTCGTCGGGTTGACGAAGGGATTCCTGGTTCTGCCGTGCAAGTTCTCATGCTGTGACTTTGTGCCTGCGGAGTCCGTGAGTACTTTCGGAGCGGTGGCAGCTCATGCTCCGTTCCCTTGTCCATAGCTGAGGTCTGTTAGCGGGCGGACGCCGCTTGGCAGATCATTTCTCCTTACAGCCGGTTACTGCGAGCTGCGGCCGCGTAACTCCGTATATAAGGTTTATCGTTTGTTTTGGTTGGGGCATTACAGCGGGTTACTGCGTGCTGTGGAGGCAGCGTAACGCCGTCTGTTAACCGTGTTTGGAGTTAAGTTCATGGACATTACAGCAGGTTACTGCGTGCAGCTGCAGCGTAACACCGTCTGTTGTTTGGGAATCAATCAAGTAGGAGTTAAGTGCAGAGCTTGGCGGTGGTCGCAACCGCAAGTTACCGTATATGAGGATTTTCCATTGGATTGATTCTTCTTGCTTAAACTGTGAGATTAACAGCGTGTATGATTTATTTGGTTATTTGAACAGCTATTGTCCTAGGTAGGGGATCCAAGTACCTACTTCCAAGGAAGGCTATTTATCATCGCTGGGGACGCCAGCTGGCAGGGTGGTTTCTAACCTTGTCTATTCTGCCTCTGGTTTCGATATTCCCTGGAGGTTTCCAAGTCCTGTGAAGCTCATAGGAGTTCCCAGCAGGGTAGGGGTTCAGAGAAAACACATGAGTAATAATCTGTTTATCAATGTATATTCGCTAATGCATGATTTTGCTTTCCTTATCAGACGGTGTTACAGGGTGTCATATGGTGTGCTGTTATACACATATGCAGAGGACAAACAGGTATTTTTAGTCTTAGGTGAATTAGCGAGAATTGATGAGTGTAGATTGTTGACATTATCTTATTATTGTGTTTATGTCTTTTCAGAGCCTTTGTCCCTGCTGATCCCTCCCCTACCTGGTGTCCCTCGCTTGACAACTCGAAGACCCTGGGGGGTACCCCACGTCAGGGTACTTGGTGATGTCAGGAAAAGGTCCTTTATTCTACTGCAGCTGAATCCTGCGAAGCTATACCTGACAACTTCAGTTTGTAATTCCGAAGTGTCTGTCACCAGGGATTTTGCCACGATTTCTACTTCTTTCACCCTGTCAGCCATTTTATGAAGATCTGCGCGTAGGAGGGATACATCTGTTGAGATTGTGCCAACCGTGGCTTGCACGTTCGTTAAGGCCGCCATAACATCCTCGAATGTGATCTTTTTTGCCCCTTCTCCTTCCTGGTTCTTGCTCGCGGAAAATCGCCCTTCTGGGTGTGTTACAGAGTTTTTCTCAAAAGCAAATTTGTCCAACTTAGATTGGGCGTTATTGCTTCTAGGACCCCTGCCCGCCATGATTCCTTCTTATATGTAGTGGGTGACACTCTGTGTATGGGCGCGGTTTTACTGTGCTCTTATGGCGCAGATGAGGTTTGTGCGTTTGAGGTTGCGTGCACAGTTCAGTCTCTGGCCAGTTCCCTGTTTTTCGTCGTTTCCCGGTGGTTCACCGTTATAACGGCGGCGGGAGGAAACGCTTTGTGCTTTAAAGTTCAATTACGGCAGCTGATCACCCCCATATGCCTCAATGCCACCACTGTGTCCACCAGCATCCCATTAAGTATTCTCTTGTGGGGAGGAGGTGCAGGCACAGTTGGTCCAGTACTCACTGTAGTTCAGGCGCCTGGGTGCCCTTTCTGTGGATTCTTACACCTCTCTCCTCTCTCTGTGGACTTCCGACAACAGCTACCGTATAACCAACACCCGCTGCGCGGCTCACCTACGGGACTCATGGGGTGACGAATGGCGTCCGTAAGTACTGTCTCCAGTGGTGCTCTGTGTTGGCGTTACCCCGCGCACCCTCCGCCGTAGTCCGTCCTTCTGCTGCCTATGGATGAGGCAATGGGGGCCCCCGCATTAGCAGGGCTGCCAGAATCTCTCTCGGCGACACACAGCTTTCGCAGGCTCGGGGGGGGGGGGTGAGGGGGTCACTGCCACCTACCCGCGGCCCCGATGGTTCAGGTCGGCCCCCTCTCCTCCCACACGCCACAGTCCGGTGCCCTCTGTACCTCCCATGGCAGGAACCTTCACCTCTGTGAGTGCGTGGATGTCGGTCAAAAGGCCAGTCCTCCGCCACAGTTGCAGCTCCAGTGCCTTCTCCGAGTATTATGGCGTGCTTACTACGTGCGCCCTTCCTCTGGTGCTCGAGGTGTCTGCTCCTTTTTTCTCCTGCGGCATTCCGCCTTTCGGCGCACGGGCCCTCCAGGCGCTGTCCGGTTGTTCCGCACCTGATGTCGGCGTTGGTGGTTACTTGAGCGCCCGGTCTCTGCCTGATGTTAGGCCGCTTCGGCACCTTCGATGAAAGTCGAACTTCCTGGCCACAGATTTAAACCGGAGTTGCACCGGCTGCTGCCGCCCGACCGCACGACCTGGCTCCAGCTCTTGGGGGTCTGGTGAACTTCGGATTAGTGATCGGATTTTCAGACGGCCTGTGTCTTCCCCGGAGCTCCTAGGCTAAGCGGCCATCTTAGCCGGCTCTCAGCCACGCCCCCCTTCTTGCTTTACTTTTAAACGGCTCGCCAACCAGTGCCGGTGAGGCCGCTCCTTGCTTTACTTTTAAATGGCTCGCCAATCAGTGCCGGTGTGCGCGAGAGGCGGACAGCACACCATACAATGGATACAGCAGGACGTGAGCTTTGCTCACACTGCCATGCATTGAGAGCGGGTGGCCTGGAATGGGTGCCCGGCAGCATTTAGTGTCCTGCTGCCAGGCCCGGCTCCCAGGGTGACTGAGCATGCAGTCCTCAATGCCTTTCTGACCTGTATGCACCCAGCTCTTCTAAATAACTCTCGTGCACCTCTTCCGCTCCTCCTCCCATAATTTTTACACCATAGCATGCCGCGGTTATGCTTTAAATATGACGGGTACGCATTTCTGCTGCACCGCGCGCCACACAGTGGATATAGCAGAGCACATGTTTTGGTTGCGCTGCCTCTGGCACCTCTCCTCCTCCTCGCTTCTGCCCTGCGCCTCCAGCAGCATAAATCCTAGGCAAAATCCAGTCTCAGCAGCAAGCTGTCCACAAGCAGCACCATGGATCAGAAAGGTAAGGTAGGTGCCGCCTTGTCCTTGTTTATGTTACAACTTATGGTACAACAAGTGTATGTGTCCTCAATGAATCTAAAGTTCAGGCAGCACTGTCTGGTTTACTTGTGTTGTTACACGGCCTGGCGTGGTGAACCCCCCCAGACCACCTCACCCCACCTTTTTGGTTTGCAGGATACCACGCACTTCCTATTTTACAATAATGGCCGCACACCACTCACAAGAGGCTTCCCTTGTTTTTATTCCTCCCTCGGGCCGACTGTTCTGCTCGGTCCACTCTCCCTGCTCTGGGTCCTACCTTCTAAACCTTCCTGGCTTCTGTTGTGTGTGTGTGCATGTTTTCTGCATATGTTTGAGCTTCTGGTGTGTGTTTACGTGCATGTTAACTTGTGTGTTTGCGCACCCACCTGTGTGTATGTGTGTGCATGTGTCTGTGTATATGCTTGTATACGTTTGCTTATAGCTGCTGGCAGTAACCTCGCGGGCAGGCAGCAGAGCTCATTGCCAAGCCGCCAAGGGGCTGGCTGCCCAAGATCACACACACCTTAAAACATTCCTCACATCCAAATAACATGCAGACATCCAAATAACATGCAGACAAACGGGCCTCTCCTGGGTAAAAAAAAACCTTAAACTGGAAGAAGGGGGAAACTTCATTTTGTTCTCATCTCCTTCAGCATTTGCTTAAGGTTTGTTTTCGTCTTTTCGTACATTTTTATGCAAAGGAAAGCGGTCTGACAGCGTGACTAAATGTTAATTTAGGAAAAACAGACAACACAGAATATATTTGTCCAAGTGTGTAAAGTGTATTTTTCAGCTGCTGGTGCCCACCCTGAATAAAATTACAAGGCATTGTTATCATTTCACTTATGTGTGACATTTCCATACCTTCCGTGTCGCTAGGTGTGACCATGCCACATCGTGTGACCATACAGATGAATGGCACTGTTTAATTTTGGTTACACCTGTTATTCCAATTTAATTGTTGAAGCATTCTAGCAATATCAACATGTTTCTATATTGCAGAAAACGCTCATGATTTAAAAACGTCTTCAACTACACATCTACTGTATTTTAAGTCTCTTTTTCTTCACTCAGAGGGTGTTTCTAGTTCCAATTTCATTTGCTCTCTCTTTCCAATTTCTCCACTCAGTGCACCCTCTCTCTCTGAGCTATTGGAATTGTAAATGACAGTGCCTTTTATTTATGTTTTGAAAACCTGCAAGCAGTGCCTAAACACGCACTTTGTATTTATAGTTGTTGCTTACGAGAAGCAAGGTTGGAAGAAACTGTGCCTCTTTTACTGCCAGCCTTACTTCATGTGGGGACACTGCATGGCGATTGCTTCAATCTGCGTGCATCATGAAGGGGGGCCACAGCATACGCCTTTGTGCTTCTGGTCGTCCTCTTGCTGGCCTCAACTCCCATCACTGAGGCTCACCATGTGGCAGACGACTGGGCAGTCATTTCCAATGTGGGGTGGGCTCCCGTTCATCTCCCTCACCCCACAGACTTTTCCATGCCCCTTGGGTGGTCAGGCGCCTCCTATGCCTGCTAGCAGGAGGTGCCCTCAACACGGGCTACAGTCTCCCCCTCAATCACTATTGAGGCAGCTGCACACACAGGCACACCCACTCATCGCAAATGTAATAGTGTGGGGCCATAGGCCCCCATGAATAGATAAGGAACACACAGACACTAGTAGCTGGTGAGTAGAACTGGGCCAGGGCACGTACCCCCGGCCCCTTTTATTCTTTGGGTCGCCTGTTTTAGATGGGTGTGGGGTGGGGTGTAAGCCAGCACTCTGGGAGTGGCTAGCAAAGACAACAACTAGAACAGTGACCAGCAGGTCACTACACCCACCTCCCATGGGTTTATAATACAGAATGGAGGTATGTCAGTGCTTTGAGTCTCTTGTTACAAGTAATATATTGACAAAAGTTATAAAAAAAATGATTGTAAGTAGCATCTTTGTTGCAGTGAGTCTGTAAACTGCTCCTGCAATGGGAAATATAAAATGCTGCTGCTGAAGTGCGAGTAATGAAGGTCAATAGGTTGGTGGTCTGCCGGTGTAGCAAGTTTAATAAGGGGCGCTACGCAGATCTGCTTAAGAACTTTGACCATTGCCAACGGGGGTAATCTTCTTTTATTAGCTCACTGACGTGATGTCAGCCACATTAACTGGCTTACGCCCGTAGGATATTGTATACTGTAATTGGGATATAATTGCCCACTGGTGCTAACATGAGTAGTGCATTCCCTTCAATGTAGCACTGCACCATTAAACATAACGTCCCTCCCCACCAACAAACCAACATGAACTAATGTAATGTTCAATAGAGTTCAAAATGTATAAAATTAAGTTCAGCTCACATACTCTCTCAGTCTCTGGGAGGTCTCTGAGTTATGTGGAAGATAATAATGGCCTGGATTCTGTCTCACATTAGTCTTCATTGTTTGAGATTAATTTGCTCTTATTGCATCTGACTTTTTTATTAACTGGCATTCTCTTCTTGTTCCCAGGCTCTATCGTTGACGCCCCATTCATTACTCCTTTTAACACTCCGGGGGTCTCGCTGCCGTTGTTTGGCATTCTCAACCTGCTCTTCCCCCTGGACATTAAGGAATATTTCTTTAAGAATTATACATTGTGTGTGACTTCATCACCTCTTCTTGCTGTGACCATCTTGCGGTTTCGTCATATCACTTGCCATTGACCTAGCTTAAAGGGCATATGAAACTTAGTGCCTACGTTTCTCTTACTTCCACGCTTGACTCTCTGGCTATTCAGTGGGCATTAACTAGAGAGTTTCAAGCTTACCACCACTTTGAACTCTGTTCATTAATTAGTCCCGATTGGTGGTCTGGGTGGTGAGAGATGACATCCTGAACTATTCTTCTCATACACAACTGAACTGGGGGCTGACCAGTGGTCGAATGGGTTAATGGCCCACTCCAGTGGGTGACTACTTGTCTGTACAATCTGAATGGTTTTATTCAATGTTCTCTAAAATCCTTCTGCTTCCCCATTTGCTTGCAGCCACCTCGGGGTTACTCTTTTGTGATGTATGTTCAGTGATCAAAGAAATTCTGCAACATCTTGGCTTTGAAAGAGCAGGGCATTGTATGGGTGAAGTTACTGCAATATTCCATGGGTGGCCATGACCTTTTCCAGTTTCGGCAGGACCTCCTGTACACTTAGGCTGTTAATGACCTTAATCTGATCAGTGCAACTGCTTTCCCCTCGCACAGCGCCACCACTAAGTGCTAGCCCCTGAGCTCATAGTTGCAGGGTTTTTGAGGCCCTCCTCTACCCACAGGTTCCTTCCTGCTCCTCATCCATGGTAGTCCAGAGAGAGAGCGCTCTGCTCTTCTGCTTTACTGCCTCTGCTTCTCTTGCCTCTTTCCTTTCTTTTGGGCCCTTTATTTTCTCTTTCCTTTCCTTCTCTTTCTTTTTCCTTGGTTGACCTTCTGTCACTTTTCTCTCTTTCATTTTCCCCCTCCCATTGCTGCACCCCTGCCCTCTCCACCTCCAGTATGTTCTTCCCACTCCCACCTTCCAGTTGACCCACTCCCTCCTGACCCTACTTAATGGAGGCCTTTGCGTTTCTGTGCAGTGGATGCGTGCAGCAGGCGTGCCGCTGGCACGTCAAAGGGGAGATCATCTGCGTCCATCCATGACACAACCACAGCTGGTGCCAGGGACCCAGGTCCTCTACCCCACCACGGCTCCAACTCCAACACCCTCCACGATCTCCATGTCAGATGCAGCAACAACTGCCAGCTTTCGACGCCAAACAACACCCACGGCCCTCTCTCCTGTCTACACTGCTGATGCACTTTCACCCCCTCCATACCTCAGCAGGATCTTCCAACCTATCGGACATCAGTACTCACACACAACTCTCAACTGCATCCTCCTTAATGTACATTCCCTATGCAAATACGCCTTAGAAATCTGGGACCTCCTCAACACCTACTCGCCCGATGTTTCCTTCATCATGGAAACCTGAACCAACGCCAACATTGCACCCAACATCGCCACCGCCATTCCAGACAGATACAAGATCTTGCACAAGGACTGCCCCATTCATCCAGGTAGAGGCATAATAGTTGTCCACAAAAACACCCTCAGCATACCACCCGCCCGGACAACACAACAACCCTCATAGAGCACCTCCACTTTCAGATCCAGACCAACCCCACAACGACTGTTTGAAACCCTCATCTACAGGTCACCTGACCCCGTGCTCCCTTTAGCAATGCCATCACCAACCTCATCGCATCCCACGCCCTTGCATCCACAGCCTACATGCTACTCTGAGACCTAAACTTCCACCTGGACAACCAGGATGACTCAAACATCGCCTCCCTCTTAAAAAACCGCACCAACATAGGACTGAAACAACTAGTCACCACCTCCACGCACACAGTGGGACACACACTCGACCCCATCTTCACAAGTGGAAACAGCATCTCCTACAGCCACACCACGGAACTCCTCTGGACAGATCATCACTGCATGCACTTCTCCTTAAAAAACCCACAGTATACAAGCACTCCCACTGCCTCGCTCGCAAAAGCTGGAACAAAATCACCAAAGACCAGCTCACCTTTGCCCTGGTTAGCACCCCACCATTCCATACATTAGATGCAAACCTCGCACCATAGAACCTCCACCGCTGGATCACAAACTGAAAAGACACACTCACCCCCACAAGAAAATCACTACAAGACATAGCAAGAAAGCAAGCTGGTGAACCCCTGCACTCCAAGAATCCAGACGCTCTTGCAGACGACTCAAAAATACAAATGGTGGAACAACGAAACCCCAGAAGCACACGCTGCCTACAAAGCAGTACCCACCACCACCAACTCATCAAATCCACAAGGTAGAAATCCATCCAAGGCAGAATCCTCATCAATGCACACAACACCAAAGAGCTTTTCTTCATCAGCAAGGAATTTGCCACACCCTGCAGTGAAACAACAGATGTCCCGCCCTCCCAAGACCTCTGCAACAGAGTCTGCACCTTCTTCCACCAGAAGATCAAGATGATCTATGACAACTTCGACAACCAAGACCACCTCACCTCACCGTTCCAGCGACACAACCCAATAGACCCTGCTCAAATGAATCCGTCTCACGACAGAAAACAACTTAAAGACAATGAAAAGCATCCATTCCGGAGCACCCTCAGACTCCTTCCCACAACACATCTTCTACAGAGCCGCCTTGGCCATCGCACCCAAACTACGTCAGACGATCCACTGCTCCTTTAAGACTGCCACCTTCCTGATGATTGGAAGCACGCCAAAGTCAACCTGCTTCTGAAGAAACCCATGGTGGACCCGACGGACCTCAAGAGCTTCAGGCCCATTTCCCTGTTTCCATACGCAGCCAAGAGAATTGAAAAGGCCGTCAGAACACCCAGCTAACAAACTTCATAGAAGCTGACAAAACTCTGGACATCTCCCAATCTGGAATACAAAGCAACCACAGCACTGAGACCGCCCTACTCGCTGCCACGGACAACATCTGCGCCTTCCTCACCAGGGCGAAATGGCAGCCCTCCTCCTCCTGGATCTCTCTGCTGCATTTAACACCAAGTCCCACTGCACCCTTGCCACCAGACTCCATGACATCAGCATTTGCAGCAAGGCCCTCAACTGGATCCGCTCCTTCCTCACCGGAAGTCTACTTCCCTACCTCTCTGAACCGACAGAGACCAACTTTGGAGTGGCCCTCTCCCTCAGCACCACTCTCTTCAACATCTACATGGACCCCATTGCAGCCATCATCAGGAACCAAGAGCTCAACATAATGTCCTATGCTGACGACAACCAGCTGACCCTCACCAACAAACCCAACATCACCAGACACAACTTTCAAGAAGGGATGAAAGCCATTGCCACCTAGATGAAGAACAGCTGCCTGAAACTCAACTCAGAGAAGACAGAAGTCCTCATCCTTGGAACCACCCCTTCCACATGGAATGACTCCTGGTGCCCCTCTGCCCTTGGAAATCCCTCAATCCAGATGGACCATGCACGAAACCTCAGCATCATAATAGACTCATCGCTCACAATGAACCACCAGATCAATGCTGTCTCCTCAACCTGCTTCAACACCCTCCGCATACTTCGAAAGGCTTTCAGATGGATCCCAACCGAAACCAGTAAAACTGCAATGCATGCACTCATCTGCGGCAGACTGGACTACAGCAATGCACCCTATGCCAGAATCAACAATACACTACTCTACAAACTCCAGACTGTCCAGAACGTTGCAGCCAGACTGATCCTTGACATCCCCGCTCACAGCCTCATCACCAGAAACCTCTGTGATCTCCACTGGCTTCCAGTAAAAAGATGAATAACCTTCAAACTCCTCACCCACACATAAAAGGCCCTTCACAACAACAGCCCTGCATACCTGAACAGCCGCCTCTCCTTCCACACACCCAAAAGACACCTCTGATCAGCCCAGCTCTCTCTGGCCACTGTCCCATGTATCAGCAAGACTAGAATGGGAGGAAAGTCCTTCTCCTACCTCACAGCTAAAGCCTGGAACACCCTCCACCTTCACATCCGGCATCCTCCCACACAGTTCAGGAAGGACCTCAAGACCTGGCTTTTCGGATGGCCCCAGCACTGAATGGAGTCACGCCCCAGCGCTTTTAGGACCCTCATGAGTGAGTAGTTGCGCTTTACCAACCACTTATTGATTGATTGACTTTAAGGTATTTGGAGTAATCGTCAATGATTACTAGAGCATGTTGTCTATCTGGGAGGCTGCTGAAATCTATGCTTGCAAACTCTCAGAGTGTACATAGTCTGTATTCAGTCACAATGGGTGCTGGTAGTCTGCTTGTTTGGTTGCCAGGCACCAGAGGCAGCCCCATACGATGGCCTCCACCATGTCATCTAGTCCTGGGAATCAGACCACTCAGAAGCCTGCTCATCGTTTTTACCATACCCTGGTGTCTGGCAAGAGCTAGCTTTACTATTTGGGGGACAAGACTCTTTGCGATCCCAAGTCTTGGACCTCACTGGAGAAATCTTTCTGCTCCTGTGTCAATTTGTGGCGATTATAGTAGGGTGTCTGATGTGTCATTAGTGCCTCTAGTGTATGTTTGGTCCACTGCGTCTTTCAGGAGTTCCCATTTCCCTGTAGCTACCACTTTGAGTGCCAGTTGCAGGCAGTCATTGCTCTTTGAAGGCTTCCTGGATGTCCTTTAGCAAGATTGGCAGCAGTCAGAATCATTCCAGCACCAGTGTCAAATACTCCTCCTTCTCGGCTGCTTCCATTTCTTCCTTGGCTGTTGCAGCTCTCAGGTGCCTGGAGAGTATTCCGCTGAGTTGGATGACCATAGCCAATACCAGCGGCTGCCCGGGAGTGGGGAAGACGACAGACGATGGAATAGGGAAAAAGAAAAAATAAAGAAGTCCTATTCTTTCGTCTTCCGAAATAACCACAGCCGCGCTTACCTTACCTGACTGCTGCTGGGCAATACTCTAGCTATATTCCTGTAAGTAGAGTACCCTTTATTTGATGCATGGAGGAGGTTGAGATTTAGTGCAATTCAACAGCGGTATGATGGAGCGAGTTTCAGAAATTATTTGTATTTTGACTCGCAAAGTTATACTTCCATAATTATTAATTGTATTAATATATTTGTGCATGATTTATATTAATCAATCTAGAATAAAATGCAAAACACAACATAAAGGGGTTAACATTATGTGCTCTATTTTGCATCTGCAAGTACGTTGAATAATAAATAAACTAACTTTGTCCAATGTTTTTCTTAACATTAATTGCGGCTGTTTATTTAATGGCATGTGCTTATTCTATACGTGCTTTTGTCTATGTTGTGTCTTTTTGTGTGGCAAAGGCTAATGCAGAATCCTGATGGTCGAAAAGAAGATGGTAGATAAAGCGCTGCTTAATTGTGCTTTATGTCAGATAACATAAACTAATGGGCTAATATTAGTAATGGGGTGGGTAACAGAGTAATCATCATTTCTTGAATTAATTAATGTTTTGAGTTTCTTTGAATACTAGCCGTCAAGAAAATGCCTGAGGCCTAGTTTTTATAATGGGTGTTTGAAATCCTGTCATGATGAGCCGAGCACAGTTAACTGAGTGGAAAGTTTGCCTCAAGGACATTCGTCAGAAAAATATAAAATAAATGGAACTGTACAAGATGTGCTCTGCGTTGTTTTAACCTCCAAGGACAGGAAGCGGCAGATCAGCCAAGCTAAGGAAGCAACAAACTGTTATTTAATACGATGTTGCAAATTCCTCGGAAGCTAATGTCGCTTGTGGGCAAAGGACAAAGACGTTTTAGAAAGGCACGGTTTTGGATTGCTAAAGTTATGACTTCATGTGGACTGACGGCTGTCAGCCAATCAAAACACTGAATGACTGCGAAAGAATAACATTTAGTTGAGATTAGTTAGTTAGAAAGGTAAAAAAAACTTGCCCCTTGACAAGAAAGTGCTCCTTACTTTCCGATTCCCGTGAGACGTATCTTGCTGATGGACTTCTTATTCACGTAAGAATAATAGGGTTTATTGACTTTACATTTTCCCCTCCTAGGTGAAGTGAGTCAGTTAGGGAAATAGATTTAGGGAATGAAAATGTTATGAATTTTATTCATGATTCTGAAATGTTTGAATTGACAGTTCAATGTGCCTTATTTTAATAAAAGCTGCTAATCTGTTATTTGCTAATAAAATGTTACTTAATGAAATGCTCATTCTTTGAATAATAAATTAGATTTTAAAATGACAAGCTGGTCTTGAATATTTTAGTCTAGTTACAATAAGTTAATCTATCGACCTAAGTGACTTAATTAAATGCTTCCGTTATAATTTTCTGAATATGATGATGATAAACTGCAGATGTATATAAAGTGTATATAGATTTTAGATAGGTTTAGATTAATTAGGTCACATGATTCAGTTCCCTAATATCTGTCTCGGTTTCTTATGGGCCTTGTGAGAGTTTATGATTAATGGTGAGTATTGTGGTGTTGGGTAGTGTTGATGAGACAGAATTTCTATAGAGGCGCTGGATCAATTCTCTGGTAGCAGAGGATGGTTACTATGGTAACGAACATGCTACATGGTAGTTACATAGGATACGTGTCTAAAACATGTTAAGTTTGTTTACTTGTTACATGTAGTCGAAAGGTCTTTTCCAGCAGTGTGAAAATTCCTTGTTATATTGGCCAGTGCAGAGTAGTGTAATAGGTGAAGTTACACAGTGCATTTGTTCTGTTTCAAAATAGTGGTATTGATATATCGCTAGTGTTGTGGACGTACAGCACAAGTTTAGGGACTATAGGTGTGATAGGCTAAATGTATAGTGAGGATTGTCCATGAAATTGTAGCTTTGAGTATAGGGACTTGGAGCCCGTTTTAAAACTCATTGTGAAAATAGTAATAGGATTTATCCAATCTTGAATGAAGGGTAAGGAAGCGTCGTCTATTCTTACTGGTGATTCGGGATTTCTATGGTTGGTTAAAGTCCTGCCAAGATTTCATGTATGTGTGATTAGGTTTTCCGTTTGAATGCGTAAATGATTTTGTGAAAATAGCGCTGTCTATTTCACGCAAAAGAATTTCTGAATGACTGTGAAAACTATCACTTAATTTAGTGAAACAGACAAATGGTTTGTATTTCTGTAGTTACTAATTGAATTTCATTGGAAAATATTGTTAAAATGGTGCTGTGAAAATATTTTGCAAAGGAGGGGTGAGTTTACGGAGTAGGAGACAGCGAAGCTGCAGCGGCAGTGTACGTCACTAGGTTCGCACTGTGATTGGTTAGTATACGTCACAGCAAGCGCACTGATTGGTTCATGTGACTGAAACGAGCTGATAGCTGATTGGTTCTTTCTGAAATTAGTATTTCTATTAGTTGAGCAAGGTAGTGACGTGGCTTAACCTGATTGGCTTGTTGGTGAGTTTCGCGCACGGATTGGCTAGAGTAGCGGAACATCAAGGAAATACTTACGATCTTTTCCGAATTAAGCAGAATAGTTTAAAATCATGAGTTATTGGTACGGAAAAGAGGAAAAGAAGCCTTCATGGTTTCAGAAAGTGAAAAATATATTTAGCCCCGACAAGAAAATTGAAACGCGTGGTGGAAAATTACTTCATAAGTACAAGACACCCGCAGCATACATGGAAGGTGAATATGGTTATCATACTGTCCTTTGGTTTGAAAATTCGATGCAATATACCAAAAATGATGGTGTATTAGCGTGGCCGGAAGATGGGTCATTTAATATTAAAGTTTTGAAAAACCTGAGTGAAAAAATGATGGCTCTTATGACAAAGCCTAGACCTACACAATTTGAGGCTTTAGTTGAATGGGAGGTTGAAATGATGGAACTCGAACGAGAAACCAGAGGTATAGCAAGAGGCCCAAAATTAAATATTAATAGGGAAACTCATGAAGATAGAGTGCGACGTTGGAGAAAAGCAGACATGTATGATGGTTTGTACCCAGTTAGAGTGATGATCACTGAAACACCAGGTCAAAAGAATACCCAAAAGAAAAATTATCTTGATGAATAATTAGATGATGCAGTTTTAGAAGAAATTTATTCAACCAAACGCATACCGCCACCCTATCAACCAGATTCACAGTCTACCCCGAGAATTTCTTCAGGAACTTCTCCTAGTGCACCTCCTAGAGAAGCTGATGAAGGTTCACCCAGATTTTTAAAATTACCTAAAAGAGTAGGGACAAGAAGTAATTCTAGTACACCAAGAGAAAACAGAAATTATCCTCAAATTCCAGAGCAGAGAAATGAATTCCCGAGAAACGCAGAGAGACTAGGCAATATACCGGAAGTTTCAGATCATTATAGAGCAAAAGAAGAATGAATCCAACAATTAACTAAAAACATGGAAGCAGTAACAGTACCAGTAACAATCGGTCCTGTTGTACCAGTTTTTGATCGGAGAGAAAATAGACACTCAGCTCTGACTGTTCCATTAAATGAGGAAATTCAGAAAGTGGCTGAAACATTTTATTCAGAATTAACAGAAATTCGCAGAGAAAAATCAATGATGCCAGATTTGACTTTTAATCAAAGTTTGTCAAATAGTCAGACACCATCTGTTGCAGGTTCTGATTCTGGTTCTTCAGAAAAGAGCTTGAATAAAATAGATTTAACACAAACTTCACTTTACCCGCAAGCCCCTGAATTTAAAATGCTTGATGTTGCAAAATTGAAAGCTGATTTGGAGGAATTAATAAATGGCACAATTGGTACTGACAGTTTAAAACTATATCAGGATGATGAATTATTGTTTATCTGCAAAAGTATACAATGGAAAACAAAAAACAGGTACGATCAATTGGAGGAAATGGCTGCTGAATTAGAAATTGATTTAAGCAGACAGAAACATTTGCAGAAACATTACAGAGTGGATTTTTCTGAAAAGGACATTGACAATTTTAATACCACAGGAAGGATAACCCATATAAAATAATTAATAGTGTTCCTGAAAAGATTAGGTGAATTAGGCAAATGGAGAGTGAAATGGTCAAAGAATAAAGAGCAAGACAAGAGAGACAAAGGAGAAACAGTTTCTGAATTTCCAATGAGGGAAATAGCTGGCGGAGGGTATGTGCATGTCCCTTGCACAAGACAGGATATTCTGTTGTTCACAAATGATTTTCCTCGGCTGAGAGAAAAGCCAATAGAATGGTATCGTCAGGTGGACAGATTTATCAAGGCCTCAAAGGTTCTGTGGATTGATCTTGATGGATTCTTTGACATTGTTATCCCATCAGATCTTTGGACAGAATGTAAAATTTCTTTGAGTTGGCCAAAAGAAGAACCAATGCAAGATAAAATAACATGTGCTCCTTCAGCAGATGTCATGGATTTATATGACAAAGTAATTGTTTGGCTAAAAAACAAAATTGCCCCGAAAGAAGTAGATTAGGTTAAAATTGACAGAACAAATCAAGAACCAAAAGAGTCAGTACATTCATTTTATGAAAGGTTACTGCTGGTATTTAAACAATACAGTGGCTATGAAAAATTAAGTGAAAAAGACATGAGCCACTTCATTTACAGGTTTGTTTATGTCCTGAGACCTGAAATTGGTGAGATGATTAGAAATGGGATTGTAGGTTGGCAATCACTTTCAGTTGATGATATCCTGAGAAAGGCAAAATACTGCAGTGACGAAATAGATGCAAAGCAAAAGGAGCTTAAGGAAAAGGCAATGTGGGCACTGGTGAAGGTAGCTGAACAGCAGATAGCTTTAGAAAATAAAATTGTGCACCAGAATCAAGGCAAATTTAAGAATAACTTTAATAAACCAAAATGTAATGTGAATATTGAAGAGTTCAAGCAGAAGTTCCCATGTTTTAATTGCGGCAAAATTGGACACTGGAAGCGTGAGTGCAAGAATCCGCCCAGAAATTTTAAAAATACATCATTGAATCCACAGATGCAGAGTGAGATAAATCAGCAGTGACAGCTACAGCGACAGGTAGTGAATCAGCAGAGCCAAATTCCACAACCGCCACTTCCAAACTGTGTGAATGGTCAAAGATACAATCCTGAAACAGGTTTCTGCGGAGGAGAACAGGTAAACAGATCACCAAGAGTGAATGTGTCAAATGTTTCTCAACAATTTTGGTTGAAAGAAAATGAAGGGAGTGATTCTGAAGATTACTCATGACGGTGCCTGAGAGAGGAAGAACAGTGTGTGCTTGGAGCCTCTCTTGAGGTAGATCAGGCTGGTCCATTTGTAAATAGTAAAGTGAATGATGTAGAAATCACTTTTCTTGAGGACACAGGTGCTACCCGTTCTACTGTTAGATCAGTGGAAGTAGAAAATCTTCCTCTCTCTGGTGAGACTATCCAAGTAGTTGGTGTTGCAAATCAACAAA